>NC_041385.1:272634985-272639116 GCF_002162155.2 Triticum dicoccoides | reverse complement strand
GCGCCCCCCAGCGGCGGCCTGCCGCCCGTCACCACGCGGGGGATCACCTCAACGGCCGCGAGGAGCCACCGCGGGAGTCGCAGGGTGTTTGCGGGGATGGCCTCGACCGCGCTTGGGCAGGGGAGGGTCAGCCCCCGCCTGGCGGGCCTTCCCTTTCTCCGCGGCCGAGAACCTCTTGGGAGGAGCCATGAAGAAGGAAGAGAAGCAAGAGGGGATGGACCGGAAGGGCAGGCGCCGTCCCGTACTTATAGGAGGAGGAGGCCAACCGCCGGCCTCCATGTTCACAGGTAATCATGACCCATTTTTGCATGCAGGGACTTGTCAGTTCGTGCAGTTGCCGAGGCGTCGTGGGGGACCGGAGCCGCCCACGTCCAATCAACCGCCATGCGGCGCCCTAGGCCGCAGGATGTTAGGGCCCGCGACGCTTCGCACTTGCCCCTTTGCTTCTCTACTCAGCCAAGTCCGGGCGCGCCTTGGGCCCGGGGGCTACTGTCGGCGTTCTGCGAATGGGGGTCCGCAGACTTGCCTGCCTGCGGCCTGTGGCATGGCTCAAGGGGCTGCCCAGCATGGCCCATCTTCATCAGCATGAGCTCAAGACCCTCGCGAGGGGCCAAGCCTCACGGGGTGGACGACAGGGAGCTTCCTCAGGCACGGCCTCGTCAGGCTAGCTCGCGAGGAGGCGGAGAGATCAAGGCAGGGCACCTCACGAGGTGC
Organism: Triticum dicoccoides; assembly: GCF_002162155.2. Lineage (NCBI taxonomy): Eukaryota > Viridiplantae > Streptophyta > Magnoliopsida > Poales > Poaceae > Triticum > Triticum dicoccoides. Next base: position 272,638,402 of record NC_041385.1, on the reverse strand, counting down.
CCATGACGCAAGCCATGACGACCAAGGGCGACAGGCGGACGCCAGCCCGTGCAGTGTCCTTCTTTCCTCTTTGGTGCAAAGGGAGCAAGCGCAGGCGAGAGCATCAAGCAAAGGCACCCATTTCGGTGCAACAAGACCAAGATTGTCGCAACGGCGGGAAGGAAGTCATTGTGGAGCCCAAGCCGGCGTCACCACCAGAGCCTTTAACAGGCGAGGACCAACTTTAGTCAGGATAAGTGTACTAGATGTTCCCCTTCAAAATGGCCAATTGTTGGCGTCCTTCCCGCTCAATATTTGGGAAGAGGCCCAGGGCCTTTGCCTATAAATAGCCACTCTCAAGGCAGGGGATCGACGAATCAAACCTTAGCCAGAACCACCAACGCAAGAACCCCTCCCCTCGTGAGGCTGTTCTTCCTTGTATTGTTCATCATCAGCCCAAGAGGCAATCCGCCACACCACAAACTAGAGTAGGGCATTACACCACAATGGTGGCCCGAACTAGTATAACCCCTGTGTCTCTTGTGCTGTTCCTTTGATTGCTTAGATCCTAGCGAGGAGGTGAGGTGCAGGTAGGTAGAGGGCAAGATCTTTGCGAGCACCCTAGTTTTCGAATCTAGAGGGTCTGCCGGAACCCAAAATCCGACAGGAACTGTTAAAATATGTTAGCTTTTGTGGGCCAGCTAGGTTGGGTGGGCTAGAAAAACCTTGCTAGCTCAGGAGAGCCAGATCGGCTCCCTTCCAACGACAAACTTTGCCTAGTAGTATCATAGGCTAGTAACATATGCATGTTACTAGTCCAAGTTACTCACCACTATGACCAGCCTAAGCAATGTAACCAAACGCTCCTTACTCTGCCTTGTTATCTCCCCCGGAAACCTAATGCATGGAGCGCAACTATGCGTTGATCAGTCAAGAAATCAAAGTCGGCTTGCATGCAATTTAATACGTGGCCCTGCATGGTAGCTAAAACGGCATCTCTTAGTTATTGGGATTAATTGTTGCGTTTAGAGACAAAAATCAGGGCTTTGATTGGAGGAAGGACCGGTCAAGTTTCTCCTTCTCCTCCAATCTGCTTGCACCTTGGTCCCGCTGCACCTTCTAATGTGACTTATTACACCTAGACGGAGGGACTAGTACGAGATATTGTGGCACACTGAATTAGGTCGAATACAAGTGCCCAAAATTCTATGCATGTTATAATAAGGATTCACTTAAAATAGTACGTGAGCGAACAGAGGGATCAATTGGACAGTGTTCACGAGCAGTAGCGAGATGTGTGAGGTAAGATACACCGCTGGCGCTTTTAATTTTTCTTATTAGTTTGTTTGTTTCACCCTCTGACTGGTGGGACCCAACATACTACGTGCAGAGAGGTGAGGTGACTAAGGCTGCATTATTTCTGTACTACCAACACTGCTTTAAATCCCAAAAGACCTTAGACTAGTCACAATCGATAGTAACTTAGACTAGTAACATGCATATGAGTATATGTTACTACCTCTATAGTGGGGAGTAACATTGTGTGGTATCATGCAACACTTCATTTATTAGATTGTAGACTCATTTTGTCTTGGTATGTGTGATGTTACAGTAACTAGATATGTTACCACATTCCTCTCTTTCCTCATTAACTACTCGCCACATCATCTATTTTTCCTAAAAATGTGTGATGTTACCACCTATGTTACTCCCACTGTGGATAGTCTTACCACCAAAGCCACATGACACGATTATGATTTAAATCCCAATGACTCCCACGCAAAAAAAACACACGACATGCTTGTCACACGAATGTAGGAATGTATAAAAGGTTATTTTCCTCTCGTTGAGCATAATGGGAGGGTGGTGTAGCTGATTAGCCTGTTCGCTCATCAAACTTTAGGTCTCGTGTTTGAAAACTACACTTGAGCATAATTTTGTTTTTGTTCGACTTCTTTCTTCCACCCAATGACAAGTAGGCCCCGCATGACAGAGAGAGAAAGTGATCTGGGGCGGTGCCAGTAGGTTTCTTTGACTAGTCAAAATGGATGGATACTGAGCTATACGATCTCGTAGTGACTGTATAATCACCTCATCATGTATACGCTACAGCCTCGGCGCTTGTTTTCTAGGGCTTGCACTCTTCACACACTCTCTCAAGTATATATATACACATTGGAGCCTCAGCGCTTGTAGTTGCTCTCTTCACACTCTCTCACCCTCTCCAGATCTAAACAAGACTTGGTTGGCCTCTCTCTCTCCCCTCACTGCTGGAAGATCACAGGATGCAAAGAAGCATGGTGAGATTAAGTCAAACCACAAGAAAATGTACGGTTATAATGCAATTATGCTACTATATCTTAGTCTTGTGCTTCATGAATAGGAATTTGAAAAGGATGACAAGTGGATATTGAAATTCCTATGGTTTTTCTTTCAAGGAGATACTAAAGGAACAAATCCTACAGTTTTCCTTTGCTCCATTCCTTTGAACCAAATACATGAAAAGTAGTACCATAGGAAACTTTCCAATTCCTATGTTTTTCCTTCACTTTTCCTTTCAAGCACTAGCAATTCTAGTAGGTAGGCTTGATCAAGGAAAAGCCTACACTCAAAAAATGTTTTTGTGCTACTTCTACTACTTTGGACCCAGGCCACTACCCTACTAGCTCAACTTCTAGGCCCATTGACAAATGCACAGCTCAAATGCACAAAGATAAATAATTATGACGTTCAAAAGAGTCCATCATAGATAGCTAAGTTGCCTGGTACCTCACTGCTTGTCATATAGCAGGAGAAACTAATCATATTTCACGTTACTGCGTGTGCTCAGTGGACAATATATATATAACATGTAGAGTAAAAAAGAGATGCAACAAGTGTACAACCTCTTTGTAGAAGCCATGTCGATCTCAGCGTGATTGGGTTTGTCGGTGAGGATGATCCAGCTGACTTGGCTGTCGGAGGGGGGGAAGAAGATCTTAGGCATCTTGAGATGAAGCCCGGGGTACTGCTCCGCTGTGATGGAGGGTTTCGTTGTTGGAGCAGCTCCGGTGAGTTGTACAATGCCGAGGCTGAAGCAGGACAGGAGAGACAGCGTTAACCTGAGTGGAATTCCAATAGCATCTCCAATAGATAATATAAAATACATAACCACAAAGTGCTAGATGTAAAATACATCAGCTGCTCATCTCTGAACTTAACTGTTGAAACAGAATTTAACTGTCGAAACTGAACTTAACTGTCGAAACTGAATTTTGCTGTCGAAACTGAATTTTACTGTCAAAACTGAATGCACTGGAGGTGATGCTACATGTCAGTTGACTGACTTTCTCATCTCTGGTCAGTCAATTTTCCAGCTGTTGGATACGAAATCAAGGGCCTGCAGTTCATCTACAACCTCCACCCCCCTAAGCCGCCAGCCACCACCGGCCAAACAGA
>NC_041385.1:272622200-272634633 GCF_002162155.2 Triticum dicoccoides | reverse complement strand
GCCACCGCCCCACCATCGCCGGTGACCATTGCCCCCACCCTGAACCATAAGATAGATAGTGGGGTACCTCTCCGGCGAGGCCCCCTCCCTGCTGCGGCTGGTTCTTCCTTAACTCCGGTGAGGCCCCCACCCCCTAAAAATCGACTGACCCAAAGTCGATTCAGTCAACTGAAGTGTAGCTAAATTGGAGAAGCATCGCAAGCAAGAGCAAGAGCGGGAGCAGCAGCCCGAGCAAGAGCAAGAGCAATAGCAAGAGTAGGCCGGGCGGGGGACCGAGAGCAAGAGCAGAGTAGCAGCGCAAACGAGAGCTAAAGCAGCAGCAACTCCTACTGATGTGGACGTCGCCACCGAGGGAGCGACGCCATGGAGGAAGTGGCCGGCGACGCCGCCGTGGATGGAGTCGCGCCGTGTCAGCTCGGGACCGAGCGCCGGCAGCACCTTGAGATCGAATCAAGAAGAAAACGCAACGATTAAGTGTATAACCTCTTTGGTGGCACCGATTAGGCCGCAGCTTCATCCGAGGAAACAGCGATGATGCTGCTCTTCCGGTGGTGCTGGTGGAGACGACAGTGTGGGAATGGAGGTGGCGCGAAAGACGAGGGGAACGTCGGGGCAACTCCTTGGAAGTGGACGACGGGGTGGCTGAACCGGCGAGACGACGAGATCGACGATGGATCCTCATCTCGTACGGTGGATGAGGGATGTCGAGGTGTTGCTGTGTACGACGTCATCGGGGAAGAGGCTCCAGCTGGGTCGCGGACGGAGGAGGGTGTGGGGCTTTGTGTGTTTTCGCGGCCTTGGTGTACAAATGGGTGGGCGGATGGGATGGGAGTGGGGAACCATGGCTTAGGGACGCACTTGTCCGAAATGTGGGATAAGTTATGAAAGTACCCCCCCACCGATTTGAGGCGGTTCTTTCAGTTCAGGGGTATCACAAGCATTTTGCGTGCCAGGATTTCACAGGAGGTGGGAGCTTTCGCGTGCGTTGTAATTTTGGAATAGCAAGGCGCGGGTTGAGATGGAGGGACTTGTCGGAGCACAACGAGACAAAGATATATCTTAAATATTTTGGGGTAACAAGGCGCGGATTGAAATTTCCGAACAAGCCTAACGTGTACTGTGCCAAATCAATTCGCACTTCCGTCGATGAAAAAACAAAAAGAAATCAATTTGTAGCATACAAGAGAGTCTAGTCCAGTGTATTGTACCAAATAAATTCGCACTACAAATGCCATTCAAAACTTTGAATTCATGTTATGTTCAATTAAAATATTTCGCTACGTGTGTAATGCATGCAACCTACTACTCAAATGAACGATTTAGTGCATTCCAAATGTATATACTACCGCTTCAATATGAACTAAATTTAATTTGTATCTCTATTTGAATAAGATCTACAATAATGATTGTTGTGAAGTCAAACCATTTGAATTCATTTCTCTATTTTAATAAGATCTACAATCATCATTATTATCAAGTTAAACCATCATTTGTGTATTATCTTCACAGCACACCACATGATTACCCTCGAGTTAGATATGAACTATGTGTACTATATGAACTCGGACTCGATTTTTTGAGTCCACTTTATGTTGATTTCAAATCATAGTACATTTCAAGCTCTAGCTAGATCTTCATAATCTAAACCATGTCCCATATGTATGATGTGTTTATCACATAATGTATGGTGCCCCGCCCCCTATGCCTACAACTATTTAGATGTGAGTTGCAAACACAACAAATTCAAATAAAATGTGAGATTGTTCGATATATAGTATTGTTTAGATTTTACGATATTTAGTTGTAAGCTGCAAACGCCACACATTATCAAAAATTCAAATAAAATGTGAGATTGTTCAATGTATAGTATGGTTTAGATTGTTCTAAATTTAGCTGTGAGTTGCAAACGCCATGCATTATCACATTATGGTATAACATGTGCAAAACCGCAGCACGCGTATCACCGCTATATTCATGCATGCATATGTTTATAACACTATGATCTCCTATTCAAATATATGAATCCACTTTCATCTCAAATTATGATCTTTGTTAGTCTCTTACACCCACATAGTCCTCTAACCTTTGTAGCTAGCACTAACTTTCTCTCGTGCATGCACACGCCCACCTCGCCCTCCCCCTCCCTAAGCATTCTATCCATCGTGCACATTCATTTTTTCTTTAGGTCGTTCTCCCACAGTCTCCACAACTCCTTTCTGACACACACCGATCATTAAACCTCTCCAGCAATGTATGCCTACAACATACACACGGACCTTCCATCTCCTCCTTTTTGTGTCCATGCCTCGTGTCTCTCATACGGCCCCACACACGTATAAACTCTCGCCCTCTTTTCATCGATCTCACAACCGCACACTCCTCCCCCTATCTAGCTAGTAGCTCGGCATCTCGCACCACCTCCTAGCTCCATTCTCTCCGTCTATCCATATTGCTGGGCCTTATTTGCCTCTAACAATTGGAGTACACTGACCGATCTCCAGTTATACATATAGCTAGCTAGGTCTTTATAACTCGTTTTTCCCCACGCATCGATCGATCTACCTCATTAGTTATGTCTCTCCCTTCGTCCGACAAACAACAATTGATCTACCGATCTAGTTAGGTTTGCTTACCAAACACATTGTTCCCCTTCATCATCCATGCATGCTTCCCGACAGATCTATCATGCATAGGCACACACAGAAACACATACCCACTCTTATTGATAATATTGCAGTTATACCCTCAGTTTGTCTAGTAGGCCTCTCCCGCCATCTTTGAGAAGCAACTCCATCACCCATCTAGCACTCTACCCCTCTCCCTCCCTCTCTCTCCTCTCTTTCTCTCTGTCCCATCCTACTTCCCGTCCTTCATTTATGTATGGATGTCGACCGATCTCCCTCAAGACATAGCTGGGTCTCTCCTTCTCACCACATATATGAGTCGTTCTACCTCTCTAGTTAGGCCTCTGCCTCCCACCACACACACCGATACATCGAGCGCTTTAGTCATGTCTCTGCCACACACAAACTTGACCCGTGCCCTCTGACGTTCCGGTAGGTCAGTCGCCCTATATCTTTGACTTGCACACACATAATTTCAATGGCTCTCTTCATCGATCTTGCACCCCACCCACTTGATCCTCTCTTTGACTCTATCAATATCTATGACCCCTCCCTCTCTTCTCGTGGATGACCCGACCCTCTATATATGATATGGATAGGCCTCCATTTCACACACATTGCATGCAAAATTTTGTTTGAGATGTCATCGACACATATTCCCACAAATACATTCACGAAATCACACCCCTCCCAAACAGAAAACACTCATGAACGCACACGCCATCTGTCTAGGTTTGCATCTCTCTCACACACATCCACGTAGGTGGGGGACGTGCACGAAGAGAAGAGGTGGACGCATGGCGCATGTACTCCCGTCTCTTTCCCAACCACACCCACACGGGTACATGGTGGAGCTCATTTCCGTACAAAAAAGAAGCCCACGTGGTAATTTGACACGTGTACTGGTTGTCCACTTGATGGAGGGAGGATCGTCTACCACTGGTGAACAAACAAATTGCGACTTGATGCGTTATGTTAAAAAGAGGCAAACCATGTGGGGCCTACCTTAGAGGCAAGGCTCTATACACCGGAGTACTTTTGATGTGTCCCGTCAACTCGCAGAACGAGGAGAAGCTTTCTTAGTACGCCATCTCCCCTGCCCATAGGCGCGGTGGCTCGCAGGATGAGGTGAAGCTTGCTTACTAGTACGCCTTACGCCCGCTCCCTCGCCCACACGCGCGATGGCTCGCAGGACGATGAGAAAACGTTACTACTCCCTTCGTTTACTCCTCGTCCCTACCTTCGTTAGAGAGATTATCATATTGTTTGGAATATATGTCCTTTAGTACTCCCTCCATTTACTTATCCAAGGCCACTATAAAAAAATACATTTTGCATATAGACATATATAAATGTATTTTAGAGTGTAGATTCACTCTTTTTGCTCTGTATGTAGTCCATATTGAAACGGACATAATAGTACGCACTCTCCCTCACCGCTCGACCCTCGCCCACATGGTGGACGTGCAGCAATTCATTTGGTCTCATATAGCCAGAACAATATATACTGGAGTGCCATTATTGCTTGACTTCCCAAAGAGGCAAAGAGCCAATTGCAAGGTTAATATTTTGGAGATGCCAAGCGCAAGTTTTATAGGAGAACGAGTAGTAGGTGCCGCGTCATATATAAATAAAGTTTTTTTTCTTCAGTGGCACGTACACAATATAAATAGGTTCATATGGAGAGAAAAGGAAACCGCTCCACTATATACATAGTCAGGATGAGCCTACACGGTTGCTTGCTGGGGTTGCTCTCTTCACACTGTCTCGCACAAAACGACTATGGCCACATCTCTAACATCCCGGCGGATCATGTCCGCCGGGAGAAGGGGTGGATGCTTAGTGTAGATGCGGTCACCATTGCCGACGGTGAAAACCCAGAGTCGGCACGGCCCGATCAGGGGTCCCCGCCATTCTCTCTGACAAAGCCGGTGAGGTTGCCTTTGTCCCTTTCTCACTTCCGTGACGTGGGTAGTTGCCGCCTCCCGCCGCCCTCCTCTAGGTTGAGCCATGTCCTGACATCCTCAGGTACAACTCCCTTTATAGCCGGCTTGCACCACTACTCCAGCTGCCCACATCACTCCATGTGGATATTTCTCTACTTCTTTGCCCCACACATACCTCTACTGGCTTCTACATACTGTATTGTGATGAGTTTATGTCTCACCAACTAGTCCCAGTAATCGTATTCTAATCACACTTCTTCAATTTCTTTGCCATAGGGATGCTCATCTCGATTTTGGTGAAACTACACAAAATGATCTGATGGTCAAAGGGTTGCAAACTTCATTTCTTGGGAAGCTCCAACGTTGCCCGCAAATTAAAGCGTGGTTAGGGTTTACGGTTCAAGGGCTAGGGATTGCATGGATCGTTTTTTCTTTAGCTGTCTCTGTTCCAAAATAAGTGTCAACTTTAGTAGTAGTACAATTGTACTAAAGTTTGCATAAAGTTGAGACACTTTTTGGAACGGAGGGAGTACATATTGGCTATGATCTGTCAATCATTGAGATGCAATAGCATGCATGTTAGTCTCATTTGTATTTGATGAAATGTTGCAACGGGCAACCTTGGATGCAAGATACATGAAACAGAAGCTGGAAGCTTCATAGCATTGTACAAATTTATCTCGCTCATAAATTACAGTACGTACTATACTAGTACTATGTAAAGAGTTAGGTGTCGCACGATGTCCAGAAAATGTGGTGATAGTGTGAGGTGGGCCATGTAATCACTGAGCATGCGTGTTTTCACTGCTCTCGCACTCCTCCGCTGTGAGAATGGAGAAAATTGTAATCTAGTAGTACTTCCTTTCACCGAAAGCGTGGGACATCCAGCAGTCCTACCACCTCAGTAATAATGACCAATGAGCCACCAAATCACATAGACCCAGCAGTAAGTTTGACGGACGAAGCAACCATCACTCTTGAATCCGCTTCTCCCTTCAACGCATGCGCCAGTGAGAGGTCGCGTCCGGTCTGCCCAGGCATGAATGCGGCACCGATTCTTTGGAGCGGTGCTGACTGTTTTGGGCAGGAAGCACGCGCGGGCAATGGAGGGGCTTTGGGTGAGCCAGGATGGCCAGGAGCGGGCGTGGTAGCTGTGCTCTTATCCCGACCGGATGCCCGGAAACGAGAGGATGCACTAACTCTTGCGGCTAAATCATACACTACACACCATCTCTCTGTAGGAGTAGGTCGATGTGTCGCTCTCCCTAACACACACATGCTGTTAAACACACACACACACACACACACACACAAACACACACACACAGGTTCATATAATAGGAATATCGTGCAATTGCGAAGCCACAGGAAGTGAGATACAAATGGAGTACGTACAAGAAGAGAAGAGGTGGCGAATATGCCATCAAACCTGGACTGAGGAGTAGTACTCCCTCCGTCTAGGTGTTAAGTCATCTTACGAAAATTAGATATTCCCAAAATGTTTAAGCGTCGTCCATTAACTTCGCATCTCAATCCCGTCCTGGCCTCGTTGCTAGCGAGCATTGTTACTTAGGGAGCGTTTGGATCCCTAGCAAGAACAGCTTATAGCCTAGCCGGGCAAGGTTAGGTGTTTGGGACTGTCGGCGTTCTGGGAACGGGGGTCCCCAGACTTGCCTGCCTGCGACCTGCGGCGTGGCTCAAGGGGCGGCCCAGCATGGCCCATCTTCATCAGCACGAGCTCAAGACCCTCGCGAGGGGCCAAGCCTCGCGGGGTGGATGACATGGAGCTTCCTCAGGACGGCCTCATCAGGCTGGCTCGCGAGGAGGCGGTGAGATCAAGGCGGGGTACCTCACGAGGTGCCCATGACGCAAGCCATGACGACCAAGGGCGCCAGGCGGGCGCCAGCCCACACAGTGTCCTTCTTTCCTCTTTGGTGCAAAGGGAGCAAGCACAGGTGAGAGCATCAAGCAAAGGCACCCTTTTCGGTGCAACAAGACCAAGACCGTCACAACGGCAGGAAGGAAGTCATTGTGGAGCCCAAGCCAGCGTCACCACCAAAGCCTTTGACAGGCGAGGACGAACTTTAGTCAGGATAAGTGTACTAGATGTTCCCCTTCAAAATGGCCAATTGTTGGCATCCTTCCCGCTCAATATTTGGGAAGAGGCCCAGGGCCTTTGCCTATAAATAGGACTAGCCACTCTCAAGGCAGGGGATCGACGAATCGAACCTTACCCAGAACCACCAACGCAAGAACCCTTCCCCTCGTGAGGTTGTTCTTCCTTGTATTGTTCATCATCAGCCCAAGAGGCAATCTACCACACCACAAACTAGAGTAGGGCATTACACCACAATGGTGGCCCGAACTAGTATAACCCCTGTGTCTCTTGTGCTGTTCCTTTGATTGCTTAGATCCTAGCGAGGCGTTGAGGTGCAGGTAGGTAGAGGGTGAGATCTCTGCACGCACCCAAGTGTTCGAATCTAGAGGGTCTTTCGGAACCCGAAATCTGACATTTGGCGTGCCATGTAGGGGTGCGCCGGAGCTTTTCCTTCCGCCGACCCGCTCTCCGCCGACACCGCGACTCGCCCTGCGATGAACGGCGCGCCACCTGCTCCGGTCATTAGCGCTAGCGCGGGGGACAGGGGGCTCCGAGCCTTTGCGCCAGCCTTGCGACAGGTGCGGTGGCCGGACAAGTTACCGACAGTTTCCGTGGCCCCTTGGGAAGAGCTGCGCAACCTCTACCTCGCCCAGCATGCTGCGCCGGTGCCCCCGGTCGTCACGGCCCTCCTAGGCAGCTCGCAGGCGCCACCTTTGGGCCACCACGTCAAGCCATTCGTCCGCCAGGTCGGCGCTGCCTCCATGCGGCAGGGGGCCCCCTCAGGTCGGTCGACGCCCAAGGCTGATCTGGCCTTTAGCTTGGAGGACCACCCCTCCAACTCAGCCTGCTCGAGCGCGCTCCCGATGATGTGCACCCCCACCATCTGTCAGGTGGCCGTCACCAGGACTCTCATCAACGGCGGCTCGGGCCTTAGCGTGCTCTCGATTAAAGCCTTCAGCCTCCTCCACATACCACCGGAGCGGCTTCGGCCCAGCCAGCCCTTCTTGGGTGTCGGGGGCGGGTCCTCTAGCTCCCTGGGTCAGATCCGTCTCCCGGTAAGCTTTGGCACCTACGACAACTTCCGCACGGAGCTAATCGACTTCGACATCGCCATCCTCGCCTACCCAGCACTGGCCCGATTCATGGTCGCGACTCACCCGGTGTACAACCTCATGAAAATGCCCGGGAGCAGCGGCGTCCTCATCGTGTGCGGAGACACCCGGGACGCGTTGCAAGCGCTCAAGCTCGCCTTTAAGGCGGCGGCAGCGGCGCAGCCTGCCGACTCGGACACCCCTGAGCCCAAGGGGGCTGCGCCGGCCAATAAAAAGCAGTTGTTCACCCAAGACAAGGCAGAAACCAAGTAGATGCTGGTTGACGAGGACGGATCCACTAAGGCCACCTTCACCATAGGCGCCAACCTCGAGCCCGAGCAGGAGGAGGCCCTGGTCAAGTTCCTGCGTGCGACCAAGAAGGTATTCACGTGGGAGCCCGATCAGCTGGCGGGGATCCCTAGAGGCGTAATCGAGCACCACCTCAATGTGTGCCCCAATGTTCGCCCCGTGAAGCAGAAAGCAAGGCGGTAGTCCATGAAAAAGCAGGCTTTCATTGTCCAAGAGACCCGCAAGTTGGAAGCTGCAGGGGTCATTCGCGAGGTTCGATACCCGGATTGGTTGGCCAACCCAGTCGTCGTGCCAAAGAAAGGGGGGAAGGAATGTATGTGTGTCGACTTCACCAACCTCAACAAAGCTTGCCCGCAAGACCCGTTTCCGCTCCCCTGCATCGATCAGATCGTCGACTCCACCGTCGAGTGTGACCTGTTATGTTTCTTGGATGCCTTCTCTGGGTATCACCAGATCAAGATGGAGGTAGAAGATGTGGAAAAACGGCTTTTCTAACCCCGTGTGGGGTGTACTGCTACACATGCATGCCGTTCGGGCTGCGCAATGCAGGGGCGACCTTTCAGCGGCTGATGCACATCACCTTGGGCCCGCAGCTCGGGAAGAACGTTGAGGCCTACGTCGATGATATTGTGGTGAAGTCTCGCGAGGCCAAGACCCTGATACAAGACCTGGAGGAAACCTTCACAAGCATCAACGATGTGAGCCCGCGGCTCAACCCAGAGAAGTGTGTGTTTCGGGTCCCCTCAGGCAAGCTCTTGGGCTTCCTCGTGTCCCACCGAGGCATCGAGGCTAATCCAGAAAAGGTTAAGGTGGTCGAGGACATGAGCCTGCCAAAGACCCTAAGAGAAATGCAGAAGCTCACCGGGCGCGTGACAGCACTAGGACGCTTCATCTCAAAGTTGGGGGAGCGAGCGCTGCCTTTCTTCCAGCTGATGAAGAAAAAGGGACCCTTTGAATGGACTGAAGAGGCCGACAAGGCATTCCAAGATCTCAAGAGGTACCTAACCAGCCCTCTGGTAATGGTGGCCCCGTGCCCTCAGGAACCCCTGGTGCTCTACCTTGCAACCACTCCCTACTCCGCCAGCGCAGCCCTGGTGGCGGTTAGGGAGGAGCGTCGGAACAAAGCCACGACATCTGCCCGGGTCGAGGCGAAGCATGAACAAGGAAGACCCACAGAGACCACTACCACAGCCAAGAAGGATCAGCTGCCGCTGGGGGCTCCCCTGTCTCAGGAGGCGCCACGGTCTCCGGAGGGCACCATCGACACTAGCATTCCCAACCTCGTTGAACATCCTATGTACTTCGTTAGCACAGTGTTGCGGGACGCAAGGGCGTGGTACCCCATGCCTCAAAATCTTCTCGTTGTGCTATTGGTGGCCTCGCGCAAGCTGTGGCATTATTTTCAGGGCCACCCCATCAAGGTTGTCTCAACGTACCCTTTGGAAAGGGTGCTCAGGAGCCCTAACTCAGCTGGAAGAGTCGCTGAGTGGAACATTGAACTGCAAGTGCTTCAACTCGAATTCAGCACAACCAGAGTCATCAAGGGTGCCGCCTTGGCAGATTTCGTGGTAGAGAGGACGGAGGCGCCGGGCCTCAAGGCTGATGAGGATCGATCCCTCTCCCTGGGAAGCGAGGCGCCCGACGGTTGGGTCATGTACTTCGACGGGGCGTTCTCGAGGCACGGCGCGGGGGCTGGTGCGGTGCTTATATCTCCTACTCAAGACAAGCTCTACTACACCGTGCAGCTCTGTTTCCAGCATGGAGAAAAGGTCTCCAACAACATAGCAGAATATGAAGGCCTAATAGTAGGCCTGAAGGCCGCTGCCGCCCTAGGAGTGAAGCGCCTTACCATCAAGGGCGATTCACAACTCCTCATCAAATTCTCCAACAAAGTATACGAGTCGAGGGATGAGCACATGGAAGCCTACCTTACAGAGGTCCGCAGGATGGAGAAGCAGTTCTTGGGGATAGAGTTGTAGCATGTGCCCCGTGGCACCAATCAGGAGGCCGACGACATCGCCAACCGAGCATCCAGGCGGCTACCTTAGGAGCCTGCCGTCTTCGAGGAGCGGCTCTTCAAGCCCTCGGCCACGCCATCACTGTCAAGCGCGGTGCAGCCTCGGGAGGAGCTCCCCCAGCCGCCAGCCTCGGGAGCCCCGGTCTGCGGCCCGGCCTCAGGGGCGCATCTGCTCTTGATGATAGAGCCTCAGGAGGGGTGCTAGATCATGGAGCTCCGGAGCTATTTGACGCAAGGGACCTTGCAGGAGAAGGAGGAGGAAGCGGAGCGCATGACGCGGTAGGCCACAGCATACTGCATCAGGGATGGAGAGCTCTACCTGAGACGACCGAATGATGTGTCCCTGCGCTGCATCTCCAGGGAGGAAGGGAAGGAGCTGTTGGCGAATATACACGGTGGATACTGTGGGCATCATTCATCGTCGCAGACCCTCGTTGGCAAGGGGTTCCGTAGTGGATTCTATTGGCCCACTGCGCTCAATGATGTCGTCGAACTAGTGAAGGCTTGCGAGACCTGCCAATTCCATGCCAAGCAGATCCATCAACCGGCTGGAGGTCTGCAAACTATACCCCTCTCATGGCCATTCGCAGTCTGGGGGCTGGATATCCTGGGCCCATTTCCTCGGGCGCCAGGGGGCTATCGCTACCTCTACGTTGCCGTGGACAAGTTCACTAAGTGGGCTGAAGTGGAAGCCATCTGCACCATCCCCGCAGGTTCCGCGGCAAGTTCATCAAGGGCATCGTGAGCCGGTTCGGGGTGCCGAACCGCATCATCACCGACAACGGTTCCCAGTTCACCAGTAACCTCTTCAAAGCATACTGTGCTAACCTTGGAACGCAGATATGCTACGCTTCAGTGGCGCACCCCCGGAGGAACGGTCAGGCCGAGCGGGCCAACACAGAGGTCCTGAGAGGCCTCAAGACCAGGACATTCAAGAAGAAGTTGGAGGCCTACGACCGAGGTTGGTACGACGAGCTTCAGTCCGTGTTGTGGTCCATCCGCACGACCGCGACCAAGCCAACTGGAGAGACCCCATTCTTCCTGGTCTATGGAACTGAAGCGGTCCTCCCTCACGAGGTCAGACGTCGTTTCGCACGGGTCCTGGCGTTTGACGAGGCGCAGCAGGACGCCATGCGGGGGACGGACCTCGTGCTGGGGGAGGAGCATCACCAGGAAGCTGCGCTCCGAGCAGCAAGATACCAATAAGCGATGCGGCGATACCACTGCTGCAACATCCACCCCAGAACTCTCGAGGTAGGGGACCTCGTGCTTAGGCGGGTTCTCTCCAGGGAGGGACTGCATAAGCTCTCTCCCATGTGGGAGGGCCCGTTCAAGGTTGTTCATGTTTCCAGGCCCGACTCCGTGCGCTTGGAGACTCAGGAGGGGGTACCCGTCCAGAACGAGTGGAACATGCAGCACCTCCGGAGATTTTACCCTTGAAAAGGCCCAGAGCCTGTGAAGAAGGTGAACGCCTGTGAAGCTATTGTGTTTTGGAAAAGGCCCAGAGCCTGTGAAGAAGGCGAACGCCTGTGAAGCTGTTGCATTTTGGAAAAGGCCCAGAGCCTGTGAAGAAGGCGAACGCCTGTGAAGCTGTTGCGTTTTGGAAAAGGCCCAGATCCTATGAAGAAGGCGAACGCCTGTGAAGCTGTTGCGTTTTGGAAAAGGCCCAGAGCCTGTGAAGAAGGCGAATGCCTGTGAAGCTGTCGCATTTTGGAAAAGGCCCGGTGCCTATGAAGAAGGCAAACGCCTGTGAAGTTTACTTTCTCGAGAAAGGCCCGGAGCCTATGAAGAAGGCCAATGCCTGTGAAGCTCGCCGCCCGTGGCACTCTCACATAATAATGAGTTGGGGCTGTACACGCC
The DNA here is from genome assembly GCF_002162155.2 of Triticum dicoccoides. Lineage (NCBI taxonomy): Eukaryota > Viridiplantae > Streptophyta > Magnoliopsida > Poales > Poaceae > Triticum > Triticum dicoccoides. The sequence continues at coordinate 272,622,688 of NC_041385.1, read as the reverse complement.
CCGGAGTCTCAGGAGCGCCGGCCTCAGGCCCTGGGGCTCCCTCCCACACCCAGTGGCGGCAGTTAGCTCCACGCTGGTGAGAAGACGTCGAAGACTAGATTAGGTGCCAGACGCGGCTTTTTTCATTTGCTTTCTGCAGTTGGCTTGTTCCTCCCCATTCGAGATTTTATTGAAGTTGTTGTCGTCTTTGGCTTGTGACTCTTTGCCTTTTTCGCTCTCCTGCCCCGATTTCTCTCGCGCAAGTCTCACGAGGGAGCAACGCGGGCGCCCTCGCGAGTGTTTTCCTCCCTTATCATTCGAGGCATCCCTACCCGGGTCCACTACAGGAGCACCCCTCCAGTCCGCGCCCCACGGGCACCGCGACACGAACACAGGACCTGGGTCGGTCACCTCCGCAACTGAGGCCAGGAGCTATCTCTTCAGACTAACCCTCGCAGGACTCGAAGCGTTCGACGAGGCCTCGGCCTCGGGAAGCAGAGGTCACGACA
>NC_041385.1:272618717-272622111 GCF_002162155.2 Triticum dicoccoides | reverse complement strand
TCTGCGCACAGGAGCGTGGCACAAAGGCACAATACCAAAATAGTGGAAGCATTAAGATAATTAACAGCAATAGTCCAAGCACACCCTCGCGGGGCTCTACACTACTATCTCTTTGCGCGGGAAAAGAAAAGAAAAAAAGAACAAAACAGGCGCGACTCGCCCGACACCAACTCACGGCGGAGATTCGAACTGCCTCTGGAGCTCAGGAGGACTCCATCTCGCGCTTCACCGAGGTGCGACGGCGGGCGGACCCGCTACCTCCATCCAGGCGGGCGTGGCGGCGCGGAGGCTGATCGCGGCCACCGCTGGAGGAGCCGCTGCCCGAAGAAGAGCCGTCGAAGCTCGATGAACCACGAGCGCCGCCGACCGCGCGCGCGCTGTTGTCTTCATCATCGCTGGGGCTGGACCCATGGTCGTGATCGTCGTCCTTAGGGCAGCACCCAGCGCGGCGACCATCTTCCTCGAACACCCTCACGTAGAGGGTGGCATCACCGTCGAACTTGAAGTGCAGGGTGCACCGCCGGTTCAGACCACGCGCGCGGGCAAACGTTTGCCAGCCGCGGGTCAGGGCCAGGCTCCTGGATGCAGAGACCTCCAGCGAAGACTAGGAGGCTCGGCTGCAGCAACCGTCCGCCTGAAGCCAGAGGCCGCCCGGGGCGCCAGCCGAAAGCTCACCTAGGAGGGAGTGAGGAAGTTGGAGCCGGGTGCTGGCCGGTTCCGCCGACCACACAACGAACTCCGGCAGAACCTCTGCCGAGTGGGAGCGAGGCCTAGGGGGTCGCGTGGCCACAACGCGCCCCCCAGCGGCGGCCTGCCGCCCGTCACCACGCGGGGGATCACCTCAACGGCCGCGAGGAGCCACCGCGGGAGTCGCAGGGTGTTTGCGGGGATGGCCTCGACCGCGCTTGGGCAGGGGAGGGTCAGCCCCCGCCTGGCGGGCCTTCCCTTTCTCCGCGGCCGAGAACCTCTTGGGAGGAGCCATGAAGAAGGAAGAGAAGCAAGAGGGGATGGACCGGAAGGGCAGGCGCCGTCCCGTACTTATAGGAGGAGGAGGCCAACCGCCGGCCTCCATGTTCACAGGTAATCATGACCCATTTTTGCATGCAGGGACTTGTCAGTTCGTGCAGTTGCCGAGGCGTCGTGGGGGACCGGAGCCGCCCACGTCCAATCAACCGCCATGCGGCGCCCTAGGCCGCAGGATGTTAGGGCCCGCGACGCTTCGCACTTGCCCCTTTGCTTCTCTACTCAGCCAAGTCCGGGCGCGCCTTGGGCCCGGGGGCTACTGTCGGCGTTCTGCGAATGGGGGTCCGCAGACTTGCCTGCCTGCGGCCTGTGGCATGGCTCAAGGGGCTGCCCAGCATGGCCCATCTTCATCAGCATGAGCTCAAGACCCTCGCGAGGGGCCAAGCCTCACGGGGTGGACGACAGGGAGCTTCCTCAGGCACGGCCTCGTCAGGCTAGCTCGCGAGGAGGCGGAGAGATCAAGGCGGGGTACCTCACGAGGTGCCCATGACGCAAGCCATGACGACCAAGGGCGACAGGCGGACGCCAGCCCGTGCAGTGTCCTTCTTTCCTCTTTGGTGCAAAGGGAGCAAGCGCAGGCGAGAGCATCAAGCAAAGGCACCCATTTCGGTGCAACAAGACCAAGATTGTCGCAACGGCGGGAAGGAAGTCATTGTGGAGCCCAAGCCGGCGTCACCACCAGAGCCTTTAACAGGCGAGGACCAACTTTAGTCAGGATAAGTGTACTAGATGTTCCCCTTCAAAATGGCCAATTGTTGGCGTCCTTCCCGCTCAATATTTGGGAAGAGGCCCAGGGCCTTTGCCTATAAATAGCCACTCTCAAGGCAGGGGATCGATGAATCAAACCTTAGCCAGAACCACCAATGCAAGAACCCCTCCCCTCGTGAGGCTGTTCTTCCTTGTATTGTTCATCATCAGCCCAAGAGGCAATCCGCCACACCACAAACTAGAGTAGGGGATTACACCACAATGGTGGCCCGAACTAGTATAACCCCTGTGTCTCTTGTGCTGTTCCTTTGATTGCTTAGATCCTAGCAAGGAGGTGAGGTGCAGGTAGGTAGAGGGCAAGATCTTTGCGAGCACCCCAGTGTTCGAATCTAGAGGGTCTGCCGGAACCCAAAATCCGACAGGAACTGTTAAAATATGTTAGCTTTTGTGGGCCAGCTAGGTTGGGTGGGCTAGAAAAACCTTGCTAGCTCAGGAGAGCCAGATCGGCTCCCTTCCAACGACAAACTTTGCCTAGTAGTATCATAGGCTAGTAACATATGCATGTTACTAGTCCAAGTTACTCACCACTATGACCAGCCTAAGCAATGTAACCAAACGCTCCTTACTCTGCCTTGTTATCTCCCCCGGAAACCTAATGCATGGAGCGCAACTATGCGTTGATCAGTCAAGAAATCAAAGTCGGCTTGCATGTAATTTAATACGTGGCCCTGCATGGTAGCTAAAACGGCATCTCTTAGTTATTGGGATTAATTGTTGCGTTTAGAGACAAAAATCAGGGCTTTGATTGGAGGAAGGACCGGTCAAGTTTCTCCTTCTCCTCCAATCTGCTTGCACCTTGGTCCCGCTGCACCTTCTAATGTGACTTATTACACCTAGACGGAGGGACTAGTACGAGATATTGTGGCACACTGAATTAGGTCGAATACAAGTGCCCAAAATTCTATGCATGTTATAATAAGGATTCACTTAAAATAGTACGTGAGCGAACAGAGGGATCAATTGGACAGTGTTCACGAGCAGTAGCGAGATGTGTGAGGTAAGATACACCGCTGGCGCTTTTAATTTTTCTTATTAGTTTGTTTGTTTCACCCTCTGACTGGTGGGACCCAACATACTACGTGCAGAGAGGTGAGGTGACTAAGGCTGCATTATTTCTGTACTACCAACACTGCTTTAAATCCCAAAAGACCTTAGACTAGTCACAATCGATAGTAACTTAGACTAGTAACATGCATATGAGTATATGTTACTACCTCTATAGTGGGGAGTAACATTGTGTGGTATCATGCAACACTTCATTTATTAGATTGTAGACTCATTTTGTCTTGGTATGTGTGATGTTACAGTAACTAGATATGTTACCACATTCCTCTCTTTCCTCATTAACTACTCGCCACATCATCTATTTTTCCTAAAAATGTGTGATGTTACCACCTATGTTACTCCCACTGTGGATAGTCTTACCACCAAAGCCACATGACACGATTATGATTTAAATCCCAATGACTCCCACGCAAAAAAAACACACGACATGCTTGTCACACGAATGTAGGAATGTATAAAAGGTTATTTTCCTCTCGTTGAGCATAATGGGAGGGTGGTGTAGCTGATTAGCCTGTTCGCTCATCAAACTTTAGGTCTC
>NC_041385.1:272575541-272618268 GCF_002162155.2 Triticum dicoccoides | reverse complement strand
ATGTGGGATTTTTTTTTGCTTCTACACTCGAATCTAGGTGTTGGATCAAACAGGAAAGTAGTGGGGAAAGTTGTATAGCATAAATCTAGGACGTGGTTCAAAGAGGAAAGGAATGGGGGAAAGTAGTGGGGAAAGTTGTATAGCATGAATCTAGGACGTGGTTAAAAAAGGTAAGGAAGGGGGGGAAAGTAGTGGGGAAACTTGTATAGCATGAATCGAGGATGTGGTTGAAAGAGGAAAGGAATGGGGGAAAGTAGTTGGGAAAGTTGTATAGCATGAATCTAGGGCGTGATTCAAAGAGGAAAGGAAGGGGGAAGTACTAGTACATACTGGCTATCCAACACCTACGTTGGTCGAAAAGGGAAAACAATGACAAGCGCAGTTCGCACATCTGTAACGAACCGATCTTTTGTTTTGGGGGACAAGGTTGTAGAGTGTGAGCAGGACTAGATTTGTTGCGCTCACATAGGGAAAGGTGTCTAAAGATAACAAAACTAGGACCAACACAAATAAGCTCCTTGATTGTTTCTTCTTTGTTACAATAGACTGTGCATCACCCCTTCATAAATCGGTAGATGCACATGGTGCTGGTGCATCCACTGTCCCATGTAACTCTTTAGCTATTGTTAATCTAAGGCCCTGTTTGGTTAAAAACTCCCTAGTCCCTACCTGCTTAGTTCTAGGGGCTAAACATGGACTAGAGGTTATTAAATGACATGCTAAAAGACCATGTTACCCCTAGTAATGAACTAATAGAGAGAAGGTGCGATGCAGGGCAATGGCAATTGTTGGAAAAAGTCCCAAAAAGACTCTCCCTCGGGGTCTTCTTTCTTTGGTCCCAAATGCCCACTTTTAGTCCCTAAAAGTCCCTCCTGTTTGGTTTAGATGGGACTGACACGGAGTTTTTTTAGTCCCTACACCAAAATGTCCCTATAAACAAACACCCTCTAATAACACCGCTGGAAAATTGATGCAATGCCAAAGTTAAAAGCAAATTACATGTTTAACAAATTTTGTTGTTAATATAATCTCTTTATTAATATTAATCAATGCCACCGTTTGAAAAATGCTACTGTCTTGCTTTCTTTCCCATTTAGGTAAGTTAGATGCTTCTTTTTGTTGGCTTCCGTGTCATCCACCGTTATTGTCCACTAGTTATTTCCTTTGCACCTCTGTGTAAATAGGGTTATCTACTTCACCTTGTTGCTATTGTGACCTTTTGTTGCACTACACAAAACAATTTTGTTTTAAGAGTGTTTTGTGCAGTTCAACCAAAATGTTACACCGACAACGTTGCTTGATTTCTTGATCTTAGTGGAACTGCACAAGAGGAGATCTTACTTCCTATTCATGTTGGCAAATTTGGTTCAGATCTTCTACTTGTGAGTTGTTTGAATTCCGCGTCATGAGAGGTCAGTACTAGCCTTCTTTCGCATGATTGTGCAGTGTGCTTTCATTGTTGTGCTACTTGTACAGTAATGTTGCTTGATTTTAGTGAACTGCACAAATGGAGACAAGACTTCCAATCTGTATGTGCATCATAATATCCCATTGAGGTAAGATAAGGATATTTCACAACTGTTGGCCTGTATTTTGCCACTTTCATCAGAAAATTAATGTTGTTGTTTAGTGCTATACTTGTGCTCCCTAATTGACATGCCAAATCTTACATTGAAGGTGAAGCTTGTCTGTTATTGAACCAAGTGATGAAGGGGAAGAACAAGCGGAAGGAAAACAAAAATCAACTCCCGGTGCTGTAATGAAGCACTTGAAATGTGATGACACAAGTAATGATATAGTTTTGCATCTTAATTTATTGCTACGGCTAGAACGAGCAACTGTTTTGCCACTGATTTGATGCCATTCTTAATGTAATATGTAATTATCTCTACTTGTGCAAATAGGGATCTTCTTTGAAGATACCATATATTTTAGTGGAGCTACACAAGAAGATGTCCGAAACATTAAACTAATCGAGGAGTATATAGTAAGCATGGCAACCACAGTAGATAGCAACAGATTGTTCTGGAGAAGTGCTTCATCTGTATGACCTACACAATAAGCCTCCTCACAGAGGTTGGTACTCGCCCACGGATTTCATCCATATGATTGAGCTTTGTCATCTCTATTCGTGTTGTGCTACTGTTTAGATACTGTCATGAGAAAGTGGTATTGTCCTTGAGAAGTGCTTCATTTGTGTTGTTTTAAATATTTTCTTTCCTTTTTTGAGCAAACAGGGATGCTACCATTAGGTTGTCCTCTTGTCTTTGCACAACAGGATCATCCTCCTCTGAAGAAGAATATGGAGTACATGAAGTGACTAGTTCTGATTATGCCAGGATGAAGAAGCCATGTCTATCTACTCATCGGAAGGAGCAATTGAAGGATGGTTACATTACTCCCCACAAGACCAAACTAACTTCAGCTCAGAAGGACTGATAGATCTCCATTTTGTTGCTGTGATGCGCAAGTACAATGTTGTTCTATTATTCTTTCCAATCAATTCAATTTTTTTAAATTGTTCTCTACATGGACCATGTAGGTGCCTGTTTAAACTGTCAATTCATAGTACAGTTTGCTTTATACTAATCACTTTTTTTGTATTTGTGCAAACAGGGGTGCTCAGCTTGATTTCAATTGGGACTGCACAAAATGTTCATGAATACATCGAATCATTCATTTCCACCACAAGAAAGGAGGTGCCAATAAGTTCAAGGCGTTGCAACATATAAGGGCAAAATTATACAAGCTACACGCGAATTTGGTTGATTTTGTTGGTACTTCATAAAAAGAACAACTGGTTTATTTAGCACGAGGTGCCATGTTAATGTCCGAATTGATGGCAAACCCAGCCCATTCCACAATCGTAGGCATTTGATTTTGGAATGAGACAACCTTGTCAAATTTTGCTCATTGATGTTAGCAAGAAGACATGCGTTTGATATTTTCGAATGGGACGCCCTTTGCTGTTAGCAGCGTCGATCAATTTTTCTTTATTCTTTAGTTGTCAAGTAAATATTGGCTCTGACATGTAAATCACTGAGATGCATAATCATCGATTGTTTTGAATGTTCTCTATGAATTGCCAGGCCTGTGTGTTTGATTGCAATGTACAGGAACACTAAAAAGCTGCTCAAACTCTTTGTACTTGTAAGTGCATCTAGTGCCACCCCTAGTTGGTTTTGGAGTATTGACGACAAAGTTGGTTGAGGGACTAATGCGTTTTTGAGAATTGCAGGATAACGCAGGTAGTGTCCCTCATTGATTCGGTTTACCTACCGGAGATGACCCCTAAAAATGTATGAAGACATTGACGACAATGGTGGTATGAGAAGATATTCATATTGAAGACTATGACATGAGAAGACATTGCGTGAAGACTATGGAGCACGAAGACTGTGTGGTTTCGTTGTTTCCTTTTCTTCTTTGTTGAGTCATAGGAACCACCGTACTGTTAAGTGGGGTCCAAGTGAACTAAGTCAGAGTGACTGAAGTGATGTTCAACCCAAATCCTATGTCTTCGAGCGAAGACAATGAGAGCAAATCTTATCCAGAGTTGGATGAGTCAGCTTTGCTTGTAGCCCAAGTAAATTTGCCGTTTGTGTTTTAAATCTGACCGTTGGAACACGTGTCAGTTCCTTAGTGACCCAGGGTCATTTAGGACAAATCAGGTCGGGTTGCCTAGTGGCTATAAATAGCCCACCCCCTACACCATAAATTGGTGGCTGCTCAGAGTTAAAATACGGCTTTTGTCGTTTGAGAGCAACCCACCTCGAAGCATTTGAGAGAGAGAAATCCTTGCGAGGACAAAGCCCAAATACCCAGAGCCAAAGAGTGTTAGGCATCACTGAAGTCTTTCTGTCTGTGTGACCTGAAGACTTACTACACTTGAGGACTGTGTATCCTCCAGCCGGTTAGGCGTCACGTTCTGAGCATCCAAGAGTCATTGTGGATTGCCGGGTGAACGAAGTCTGTGAAGGTTTGGAAGTCTACCTTGAAGACTTACCAGAGTGATTGGGCGAGGACTAAGTGTCCTTAGCTCAAGGGGAATAAGGTGAAGACACGGTCTTCTGAGTTGAATCTCAGCCTCCCTAACCAGACGTACAATTGTCACAGCAACTGGAACTGGTCCAACAAATCATGTGTCTTCAACAAGCAACTGGTTCTATCTCTTCCCTCCTTTACTTTGAGTTTGTCGTGGTGAAGTCATTGCTTATCGTCTTATCTGATTGACTTCATTGCTTGACTACTATTGTTGATTGGCTTCATACTATCTTCCATCCTGATCCTACTACCTAGCTGCTATTAATCTTCGAACGTTAATGCTATTGCATACTTGATTATGGCTTCCTTGTTGTAGTTTATCTTCCGCTGCATATCAATTAGGTTGTTTCTATTGTTTGTCTTCGAAACTTCCATGTTTTGAAGACTTTCATTAAAATCGCCTATTCACCCCCCCTCTAGTCGATAACTAGCACTTTCAATTGGTATTAGAGCAAGGTACTCCCTTGTTCTGTGTGATTCGGTTTAACCACCTGGAGATTAGCTATGTCGACTGCAGGGATAATCAAAGTCTCCGTTGCTTGCCCCGTGTTCGATGGAACAAAATATCCCTATTGGAAGAATAAGATGCGCATGCATCTAGAAGCCATTGATGTCGACCTCTGGTATGTCGTCAAGAATGGCATTCCCAAAACTGGTGAAGGTGTCACCCCTACTGATGTCAAGAAGTTCATTCAACTGGACTCGACTGCAAAGAACATTATCTGTGGTCATCTGACCAAAGGACAGTATGGCCGTGTGAGTGCTCTGGAAACGTCAAAGATAGTCTGGGACTGGCTGTCCAAGGTCAATGAAGGCGTCTCTACAGAGAGAGACCAGAGGATCAGTGTTCTTCGCAATCTCTTCAATCGCTTCAAGAGAAACGACAATGAAAATGTCGAGCTCACGTTTGATCGCCTCACCGACATCACAAATGAGCTTCAGGCTCTCGGCGCCACTAAGATCACCAAGCATGAAATTGTCAAGACACTGCTGAGATCACTTGACACCTCCTTTGACACCCTTGCCCTCATGATACAAGAACGTCCTGACTTCAAGACACTCGATCCGTCTGATATACTTGAGAGGCTCAACACACATGAGTTCCATCTTTCTGAGAAAAGAGATATCTATGGCCCCAACTACGGCCGAACTCGTGCTTTGAAGGCAAAAGTTGTTTCCTCATCTGAAGAAGAAGAACTCCTGCTTTGAAGGCAAAAGACATTGGAAGGGAGCTTGCTATGCTTGTGAAGAAGTTCCAGAAATTCACCAAGAAGAAGGGCTTCAGAAAGTCTTCACGATCCAGTTCAAGAAATGATGAAGCTTCCACTCAAGACAACAAGAAGAGAACATGTCACAAGTGTAAGAAGCCTGGGCACTACATCTCTGAGTGTCCTCAGTGGGACAACGAAAAGAAGAAGAAGAAGAGCAAGGAATATGACTCCGATGACAAGAAGAAGAAGAAATCTTCGAAGTCTTCTTCCAAGTCCTCATCAAGGTCTTCATCTCACAAGAAGAGCTCATCTGGCAAGGCTCGTGCTTTTGTTGGCAAGGAAATGGATACAGAGGAGGAGTCTGCATCTGAGGAGGCAGAGGTTGAAAATCCTGAAGCTGCCACAACCAACGCAAGTGAAGCCGATGACATTGTCATGGCTGAAGCGAATGTGGAGCTTGCAACAACCAGTGTGCCTGAAGCTAATGCGGCCACTGCACCTGAAGCTAGTGAGGCTACTGCTTCTAAAGCACCTGTTGTGCAGCCTGAAGCCTCAGTTGCTGCCACTGCTCCTGTTCCGCCACCAAGGCCCTATACAATTGAGCAGGCATATAACCACGGAGAGCTAACAACAGTTAGATGGCCCATTCTGGTCCCTCCGCCTAATGTCTCTGGTCCTCAATTTGACTATCATGTTGAGCATAGGCCTCAAGTCCAGAAGCCCAAGCCAAGACTGCCAAGGTTTCCAGGTACTTCAAACTCAGCAGGGTCCTTCAATGCTAATGGCTTCAAGAGCCACAACACATTCTTTGATAGCTCGAAGAACCACTACACGAAGCCAAGAATTGCATCAGATCGGTTCTGGAGTCATCAGCAGCGAAGCTATTACTCCTGTGTTCTGTATGATCAAGGGCGCATCTTCCCTCATATGCGCCTCGACACTGAAGCCATTACTGGACTCCCCTGCTTAGAAGAAGCACTTGACTGCTTTCGTGATGCTGGGCTGCTCAGTTTTGTCACAGATAAAGAACACTGGAATGAAGAACTATTGCTTCAATTCTATGCCACACTGCACATTTGCGGGTACAACAAAGATACGAAGACTTGGGTTCTCGAGTGGATGAACGGAAACATTCATCATGAAGCCAAAGCTATGGATATCATCGAGCTTACAGGCCTGTCCACTCCCGGAGAACTCTATGAAGCTGGCTGTCAACATCATCGCAATGCCCTGGAAAGCATCTTCCATAGGCCTGAACCCAATATGAGTCAGATGATGAGCATGATGAAGCCTTTGCCCCGTGATGCTGAATATCCAACAGAGTTCTTTGTTGAAGACCTTGAGTATCTGCCACACACCATATTCACATCATCAGGCGGACTCTATGGCCTATCAAAGGACATTCATCAGCGGCATAGCTTGAAGGAGCTATGAAGACTTTGGTCTTCTACATTTTCAATGGCATCAGCTTCAATGCACAAGATTTCTTCATCAGACAACTTGCTGCCTCCGGCTCTGATCTCTTTGGTCTGAAGTTTTATGCTCCATGGGTCATGCGCCTCATAAAGCGACACTCTACTGTCAACTATCAACCTTCTGCTCGCAATCATGTGATTTTTCTACCTGAGGTTGATATGTCAGTTGAAGCTATATATCCTGACCCAGCCAAGAAGCCTCTTTGTCTTCAGAATGTCGAGCACCAAAGCTTCACTCAACCCATTGAAGGTGTTCAAGCAGCTAAACGAATCTATCCATTGGCTGGAAATACTCGTCTGCCTCATCGAGCACCTACTGAAGCCACTGAAAGCACCATTGCCCAAAGGCCTCAGAAGCATTCTCGCGTTCTCAATGATCGAGAACTTCTTGTGGCCCTTCATCAGAAACAGGATAAACATCACTTTTGGCTCAAGAGACAGATGCAAAGCCTCTTGGTGGATGTCAATTGCATTCGCAACCTTGCCACCAAGAATGCCTTTGTTGCTCATGAAACTTGCCGGCAATCATGGAAGAGTTTGACCCTGCTTAGTGCTGAAGCAGATCTTCAAGACGATGGCTTCAATGAAAGATTTCAGTTTGACTCCACTCCTCCATGGAATGCTGCCTTACGAAGAACTCCATCTCTTGAAGACTCTGAATATTCTTCCTTCGCGGCAACGGTAAATGCCAGAGTGATCAATGATGAAGATGATGCTACTTCACCACCTCCTACTACTACTGCGCGCATCGACACTGCAGCAAGTTCATCTGCACCGCCACCCAACGATGAAAACCCTGCTGCTTCACCTACTCATCAAGAAGACGAGTAGATGCTCTATGTATTCAAACCTTTTTGGTCCTTACTGACAAAAGGGGGAGAAGCGTATGAGTTGATAGTCTTCAAGCGGGTTCAAATGGGCGGTTGCGTTATATTTTTCCTCGTGCTTACAACTCTTGCATTTTGAAACATTTGGTTCTCTGAGTTGTAACACTTAAACTTGATGGTCGTCTGCTACTTATTTGCATTTCCACGTGCGATGATAGCTTCCGCACTCAAATCATCCTGCAGACGTCCATTTTTCATTATGCATGTCATCCTATATGCTATATCATTTCATGCATGATGAATTATCTTCATAAGTTGAAGTGGATCTCCACAAGTACAACCTGCCATGTGCATTTGCATTCCAAAAGCAAAATTATTTATATGCACATCTTCAGGGGGAGCCCTTGCTACTTATGAAGACAAATTCCTATCCTTTACAATTTCACATACTTTATCCCCATTGAAAACTTCAACCAGTTTGTCATCAATCACCAAAAAGGGGGAGATTGTAAGTGCATCTAGTGCCACCCCTAGTTGGTTTTGGAGTATTGACGACAAAGTTGGTTGAGGGACTAATGCGTTTGTGAGAATTGCAGGATAACGCAGGTAGTGTCCCTCATTGATTCGGTTTACCTACCGGAGATGACCCCTAAAAATGTATGAAGACATTGACGACAATGGTGGTATGAGAAGATATTCATATTGAAGACTATGACATGAGAAGACATTGCGTGAAGACTATGGAGCACGAAGACTGTGTGGTTTCGTTGTTTCCTTTTCTTCTTTGTTGAGTCATAGGAACCACCGTACTGTTAAGTGGGGTCCAAGTGAACTAAGTCAGAGTGACTGAAGTGATGCTCAACCCAAATCCTATGTCTTCGAGCAAAGACAATGAGAGCAAATCTTATCCAGAGTTGGATGAGTCAGCTTTGCTTGTAGCCCAAGTAAAGTTGCCATGTGTGTTTGAAATCTGACCTTGGAACACGTGTCAGTTACTTAGTGACCCATGGTCATTTCGGACAAATCAGGTCAGGTTGCCTAGTGGCTATAAATAGCCAACCCCCTACACCATAAATTAGTGGCTGCTCAGAGTTAAAATACGGCTTTTGTCGTTTGAGAGCAACCCATCTCGAAGAATTTGAGAGAGAGAAATCCTTGCGAGGACAAAAGCTCAAACACCCAGAGCCAAAGAGTGTTAGGCATCACTGAAGTCTTTTTGTCTGTGTGACCTGAAGACTTATTACACTTGAGGATTGTGTATCCTCCAGCCGGTTAGGCGTCGCGTTCTGAGCATCCAAGAGTCATTGTGGATTGCCGGGTGAACGAAGTCTGTGAAGGTTTGGAAGTCTACCTTGAAGACTTACCAGAGTGATTGGGCGAGGACTAAGTGTCCTTAGCTCAAGGGGAATAAGGTGAAGACACGGTCTTCTGAGTTGAATCTCAGCCTCCCTAACCAGACGTACAGTTGTCACAGCAACTGGAACTGGTCCAACAAATCCTGTGTCTTCAACAAGCAATTGGTTCTATCTCTTCCCTCCTTTACTTTGAGTTTGTCGTCGTGAAGTCATTGCTTATCGTCTTATCTGATTGACTTCATTGCTTGACTACTATTGTTGATTGGCTTCATACTATCTTCCATCCTGATCCTACTACCTAGCTGCTATTAATCTTCGAACGTTAATGCTATTGCATACTTGATTATGGCTTGCTTGTTGTAGTTTATCTTCCGCTGCATATCAATTAGGTTGTTTCTATTGTTTGTCTTCGAATCTTCCATGTTTTGAAGACTTTCATAAAAATCGCCTATTCACCCCCCCTCTAGTCGATAACTAGCACTTTTAGTACTCCCTCTGTTCCTTTTTACTTCGCACATTGTGAATGTTCATACTTTTTTCTATAAGATTGGTCAAAGTAGAGATACTTTGACTGCACACAAAACTTGTATACAGACTAAAAAGGACTGGAGGGAGTACATGTGAAACTGCTGCAAACGAGGTGATCACCCTGGGAATAATGCTAGTAGGTATTGTTTTGCATGTTCATCCAATGCCAGTGATACAAGAATTCGAACTAAATTCATTCATACATGGTCGGATTTCATATAAACATGCCGGATTTCATTACATTTCATACATTCTTCAACTAACAAGGGGTGTGCTGGAGGTATAATTAATCAACTGAAGCTACCCACCCATGTCCGGATGAGCTGAACAAAAACTTCTTCTCCAGCGGACTGAACTTCAGTGACTTAACTGCAGGTGTAGTTGCATAACTGACATGTGGCCCAGATGCCTGTTGGGCCCATGTGTCAGTTAGCCAACTGCACCAGCGGTTAAGTAGAAGCAGCGTCCTTCTCCAACATAACTATCCGACTCCACGTCGCTGCCAAGAAGCTAATCGGCTATCAATGGTCAACCCGCCTAGCTTGGCTTCAACCGGAGGGTAGCACCGGTGGCCTTACTTGGACCCGAGCGGCGGCGACCTACTGTGCTCTACTCTTCCATGTTTTTTGTGCGGCGCGACCTCATTGGAAGCAGGGCGGGGTCTCGACGGAGCCGGTGATGTCCTCTGTCTCATTGCCGGCGGGGCGGCGCCTCGGCGAAGCGCAGGAAATCCTCCCCCTCGTTGTCGGCAGGGTGGGGCCTGTACTGAGCCGGTGATGTCCTTTGCCTCCTTGTTGGCGGGGCGGGGCCTCGGCCGACTAGGCCCTCCGCCTCGGTGGCGACGGGACGGGGCCTCAGTGGACCCGGCGATGTCCTCTGTCTTGTTGCCGGCGGGGCGGCGCCTCAGCGGAGCGGGGGAAATTCTCCTCCTTGTTGCCGGCAAGGTGGGGCCTCAGCTGAGCTGGCGATGTCCTCTGCCTCGTTGTGCCCTGGGCGGGGCCTCGATCGAGCCGGCGGTGTCCTCTGCCTAGTTGTTGGCGTTGTGGGGCCCCGGTGGAGCAGGGCCGCGTCGACGCCAGCGGAGCGGGGACTCGTCTGAGCTGGCATTGTCCTTTGCCTCGTCCTCGCTCTCGCCAAACAGCGCCTCGCCTACTTCATCGCCCTATTCGTAGGCGGCCGCAACCTCCGCCACCCGCAAGCGGTACCGCCAGCTCTCGAGACGCCCCTCGCGGGCGGAGCGGTACGAGTCAACAGTGCCTCCTGCTCCGCCCCGGCGATCTTCTCCTCCGCCTGCAGGTTCTCCTTGACGAGATGGTGGTTGTAGGCGGCGTCGGCCTGCGCCTCCCGGGACTGCTCCTGACGCTTTTGCCTCACCGTGTCCATGTATTAGGCACGGGCCTCGCCGATGGTTATGGTGCAATGCACCGGCGAGGATGGCACAGAGAAGGGGGTTGGCGCCGGATCGTCGACTACCATGTTCTCCATTGGGACCTCGTCGTCCTCCGGCTACCTGCCGGCCAGCCAGTCGGCAGCAATGGCTGCCATCTCCTTGTGGTCCGTCATCCGCTCGTCCCGAAGAACACTGGAGCATGAGGAAGCCATGGTGGGCAGTAGTGGTGTGGACAGGAGAAAGGGAACGGAGGTGGATGACTACAGCTATGGCCGGTGTAGCAATTTATATAGCAATGGTGGGCGGCGGAGGGACGGACATGTGGCGCCGGAGTAGCCGCCTCGGCAACCGCATATCATTAATATGGGTGGCAGATGGATGGACGGACGGCAGTTGTGTCGTTTGAAGGCAGAGCAATCGCCTGCACCGGGAAGCAGGGCGGGCGGCGCTGACCATTTCGGGAGGAAAGCGCGCGCGGGCGAGGGAGGCGGTCTGGGTGGGCCAGGGCAGTCAGGCTCGTGCTTGGCAGCGGGCCGGTCCAGCAGCGGGACATGGTGGCTCACCAGCGAGCTCGCCGAGCTGAGCGACGACAATCAGACGATGGACGTAGCTTCCGACCAGGAGCCGGCGCCACTGTCCAAGCTAGTTCATCCCGTGTTCACCATAAAGCAGGCGCGGCCGCACTTCGAGTGTCACACCCTAGCTAGTTCATGCATTAGAGTGTTGCATCATGTTTATTCTTTCATCAGAAACCTGAAATGGGGATGACAGAACCCCCAGCCCCCTCTGAAACCAACTAGGGTTTACTAAAAACTTTTTCAATGAACCTGAAATGCCCTTCTAAAATGCCCATCATTTTTGTCTTGGTTCAGAACCCCTGCCAAAAGTGATGCACATTTTCCTAGGTCATCCTAGGGTTTTTGAATTAAATCATAGATATTTGAATTTGGGAATTTAAAATTATATAAAATATTCAGATGCTCAAATATCTCCAAACTAAAATGTTTCATGTTGGAAATAATCCAACTATGGACCAGGAGTAGTTTGGTGATTTTAGGAGTTGCCTAAGTATTTTTATTAATTCAACAAAGTTGCAGAAGTATTAAAAAAACAGAAACAGGAAAAAATAGAAAAACCTTACCTGGCGCCCAGCACCCGGCCCACCTGCCGGCCCAGCCCAGCGCCGCTCCAGCGAGCTGCTTGCCGGCCAGGCAGGCAGGCAGGTGCCCGACGGTGACCGCAGCGCGCGCCACGCAGCTGGCTGCCGCCCTGCTCCACCTCCTCGCCTCGGGGTTGGATGGATGAGCTCCACGCAGCGCCGTGAACCCGCAGGACACCTCCATTCCCCCCCAACCCCTCTCTCTCGCGCTCCCCCGCCATGGCCGACGCCATCGCCGCCACCCCCTCGCCGTAGCCACGCCCTCCGTCGACCCCACGCCGTGCCGCCGTGTCCAGGAGCTCCGCTACCCTCCTCTCCTTCGAGCAAGCCGAGCCCCGAGCGCTCGCAAGGCCCGAGCCCACCGCATAGACCTCGACCGAACCGCCGTCGCCGGAGATCCCCTTCAACGCCATCGTCGCTCCGGTCCGTCCCCGGCCGCACCAAGGGCTTCGTCGAACTCCCCGTGAGCTTAGCCATCTTCCCCTCCCTTCTTTTCTTGCTCCCGAGCCGTGTAGCGACCTCCCGGAGCTCAACCGCACCCACCGCCACGGAGCTCGTCGACGACGTCCTCCCGGTCATCCTCCTGCCACTCCACGGTGTCCATCATGCTCACCGCGTCACGTAGCACCTAACTAGCTACTCCCCGCACCTCACCGACCCCTGTTGCATCACGTTAGACTTCGGCCGAACCCCGGTGGCCGCCAAAGTCGTCGCCGGCGCCAACTCCGGCCACCCCGACCCCAACGGACTCCACCAAGAGCTGCGGCTCGTCCTCAGCTCCACTCCGATGGTCTCCGCGACCCATTTGGTGGCCGAAACGGCAAAAACCACTTCCGCCGCCGCGTCGGGCTCGCCGGCGGCTAAACGCCGGTGCAGCCGACCCGGGTTTGACCACGGGTGGGCCCTGGTTGACTCTCCTGAGTCAATGACAGGTGGGGCCCAGCCCTGTTAACTAATTAGGTTTAGTTTAAATTATTTTTAGTTTAATTAATCACACTGACACGCGGGACCCACTGTCAGGTTTGACCCGGACCGTGTCCCGTTGACCTGCTGATGTCACACTGACGTCAGGCTGACGCAGGTATTGATTTTCTGGATTTAATCTAATATAGGAAATTCCAGAATATAGTTTAAACTTCAAAAATTCATAACTTTTAATCTGTAACTCCAAATCAGACAAGTTATATATGAAAAATGATCAGAAAAATCCAATCTATCCATCTGTACTATTTTCATGCATGATGAAACAAGTTAACTTGATGTTTAATGCAGAACAAGGTAAAACACTTTAAAGGGCCATGTATGAGTTTGAAATTTGAATCTTTGGTTCAAATTGTTTCAAACCCTTCTGGTCTTAGTTGCATTAGCCCAACACACTCATATTGCCATGTTTCATGCATGCATCATATTGTTGCACATTGTTTGGTGATGGTTGTGTATCGGTGTTCTTGCGGCAGGTTCTGCCTCCGAGGAGTACCGTGATTACCCTAATGAAGAACCGTATCAGTGCATCGAACCATCAGGCAAGCAACCAACCATTTGATCATATCGATACAATCCCATGTTCTCGCTCCTGCTCTCTTTTACTGCATTAAGACAACAGGTTTCAAACTGCTGTGTGCTACGGTAGTTGAACCCACTTCCTCTGCATGACCTGTCATTGCCACAGTAACTAGATGAAACCCACTAGCATGTGTAGGAGTTGATTGAGCCATATATATGTGTTGTTCCTACCTTGCTATGCCTGCTATGCTTAGAGTCGTGTCAGGTCTGGTTCATCTGGGTGATGGGCTAGAGTGAAATGATTATGTCGGTAATGAGAGTGGTGTGGTGAACACGATTTGGTAAAGGTATCGATGAGAGGCCATGTAGGAGTACATGGTGGGTTGTTTCATTGGAGCCGACCTTAAGCACTGAGATCTGTATGTGTGATTTAAGAATCAGCTACTAGCATGCATTGGGCCCGAAACCAATGGACCCTCTCGGCTTCTTATTCACCCTAGTTCTCCGTCCAGGAGTTGCAAGTAGTTTCTGGTGTTTGTACCCTACTGGAGGCCATGGACAGCGCTGACCATAGGGGTGGGCTGTGATGCGGTAGGTACGTGGCCGAGGATACCGGGCACCCGTTAGGTGTCACGGACCCCTGTACACATCGTTCGGGGCCGTATGGGAAACCTCGGCCGGACTCCCTGCGGATGGAACCTGGATAGGCGATAAACCTGGATTGGAGACTTAGGTGATTAGGTAGGTCGTGGCCGACACCCACGTTGGGCTTCCGCTTGAAGGTTGCCGAGTACATGTCGTGTAAACGACGGTAAGTGGTGAGAGCGTGTATGAAGAAGTACACCCCTGCAGGGTTAACATAATCTATTCGAATAGCCGCGTCCGCGGTAAAGGACTACTTGGTTGCCTATACAGTTCATAGACAAGTAAATGGAAACTACTAAAAGCCTCAAGATAAGTGTGAGTGCCGAGGATGGCTCTTCCGTAGGAAGACGGAGGTGGATCCTCGGTAGTGTATTGAAGTGGTGAGTAGTGGACTCGTGTGCGCAAAACCATTTCAAGTTGGAGTCTCGTAGGATAGCCTAGCTAAGAGTCAAAGCTGGCTTGCTGCAATAACTCCACCAACCCTTCTTGATAATGTGCATGTATGTAGGATCTGATGTAAGTCTTGCTGAGTACCTTTGTACTCATGTTGCTATAATCTACATTTTTACAGAAGACGCTGCAACCCCTTCTGATGGGTTCTTCGTAGACGTTGACATCAATGAGTAGGCTAAGGCCCGGGTGGTGATCCTGAGCTTGTGAAGGACCATGTAGTATAGGTAGGCTTCCCAAGCCTCTTTTATTTTACTAGTTGTCTGTACTCAGACAAGTTACTTCCGCTACTGGTTTGTATGACTGTATGACTTGAATGATGGGTCGTGTGACCCGTACCTATGTGTATGTTATGTATGGCTCTCTGAGCCTTAAATAAAGTACTTGTGTCGTAGAGTCATGTTGTGATGCCTTGCTGTATTTGCACATATCGAGCATATTGTGTGTATGATTGAAATGCTTGGTTTGTGTGGGATCTGACTATCTAGTTGTTTATCTTTAGTAGCCTCTCTTACCGGGAAATGTCTCCTAGTGTTACCACTGAGCCATGGTAGCTTGCTACTGCTCTGGAACACTTAGGCTGGCCGGCATGTGCCCTTCTTCGTTCCTGTGTCTGTCCCTTCGCGGAAATGTCACGCATTGAGTATCGGAGGCCTGTTAGCCCGCTACAGCCCGGTTTACCGGAGTCCTGCTAGCCCAGTGCTACAGCCCGGACCCACTTGCTGATGACCGACACGTTCGTTGCTGGGTCATGGATGCCTGTCCCTGTAAGTCTGTGCCACTTTGGGTTTACGACTAGCCATGTCAGCCCGGGCTCCTTATCATATGGGTGCTAGCGACACTATCATATATGTGTGCCAAAAGGCGCAAACGGTCCCGGGCAAAGGTAAGACGACACCCGTGGAATACCGTGCGTGAGGCCGCAAAGTGATATGAGGTGTTACATGCTAGACCTATGTGGCATCGAGTCGGGGTCCTGACATCGAGGCCTAATGGCGGAAGAGCTTCCAGCGCAGGAGGACCTGTGCTGCAATCTTTGTCTCCTCAACGAGCACATGTGAACAAGCGAACAACAATGCCGTGGCGGACATGTGGCCCTATGATCCTGGCTTCCCGAATGAGCAGCGGGCGTTGTATCAGACCATTCGTAGGGCCCGCGAGGACCTCTCCGTCATCCTTTGAGTTGTTGCGCTCGTCGTGGCGTCGCCGTATCGTGCTGTCAACATGGTCATCGGACATGAGGAATGAGGAGATGACTTTACTTGGAGAGGATGACAGTGGGGACCCAATAGGGCCATAGCCGCACGTATGCAAGTGCCTCCTTATTATATACAACTGTAATTTTTTTTTCTTCCTCCTGGTTTCCTGACATCATGGTCCCACACCATTGTCAATCTATATAGTCAATAAACAAGAGAATTGCACAAGGAGCAGCGGACAGCTAGGACCAAGCAGCTCGAGTAGTATTTCTGTTTTTGAGGTGTGATCACTTCAGAGTTTTTCTTGAGTGATGTTTTCATTGTTGTTCAGAGGAGAGCAGGGTATTAACTGGGCGGGTTGTGGCCTGTCTAGCCCAGGCTAGATATCCAGCTCAGATATTAATTTTTTTCAAGCTGAAAATGGCTAGCCTAGCTATACTTTTTTGAGGAATACCCAGGCAAGGTCAACTTGTTATTCTCCGACCCGCTGGGCTGCAAATCTTTCCTAGGAGAGATGTATTAGGCTTAACAAGAAAATGGGCTTTAAGAACTAGTAAATGGGATGTAATTATAAAAACTGGGCAATAACTATAAAAAAATGCACCAAACACGTAATTACTTTATAAAATATTATTTTTGGATTTTGAAAATTTTAATTTCATTAATTATTACGCACGCAATTTTGTTGGATTTTTAGGTAATACGAATTTATATTGAAATTGTATAACCTGACTAGAAATTTCGGGATAAAAATATTTCAGATCCCATCAAAATGTGGGAAATTTTATTGAATCCTGTTTGGAACAGTTGGTTGAAATTATTAATCGTTGTCCTAGCTAGAAATTGTGTTGTACTTTTAACAAACTGTAAATGTGTTGTAGTAAATTCCGTTAGAATTAAAAAATGGGTTCTACATTCTGACAATCTCAAATGGGCTATAAGTTCTCTGCTGCACACTTGTGGGCCTACTAAGTTGACGCGTCCCTAAAAAAATAAGTTGACGCATATGCAAGGCTTTGTCAACTTATAGTCAACACACAGTTCTAGCAGCAGTGGCTGTTGGATGTCCATCCAAGGGATGTCGTTCTTCTTCCTCAATCTTGGACATTCTAGCTTCACCCGCCCAAAAAACGATTCCTCCCCCTGACATCTGGGGCGCACCATTTCGGAAGCTGACCTATGGGCCTACTAAGTTGACGCGTACCAAGGGCTTTGACAACTTAGTGAATCTGAACGATTCTAGCTCCAGTGACCGTACGATGTCCATCCAATGGTCGTAGTGCTTCTTCAATCTCTTGTCTTCTTGCTCCACCTGCTCAAAGCAGCGCCGGTCATGCCGCCTGCTCCTGCCTCCCATGGCCGGCTGTGCTGCCGCGGAGGCCTCGCCGCCCCCTACTACTCCCACCGCTAGCCAGGCCATCCCTCCACTCACCTACAACCCTTGTTATTTGCGGCGATGGCAGCCTCACACCGCAGCCGAACCAGTGAACCCTTGTACTCCTCTCCATGTGGGCATCCACTGCCATGTCTTCCCCGGCTCCGTGTCCTCCCCTTCCTAGGCCTCACCGTCATCCACCGCCTTGGTGCTCTCGGCACGGCGTGGTCAATGTGGTCAACGACCGACTTCCATCGGAAGAGTACTGTACGTGGAGAGGCTGACAGCTGGGTCCACGGCCGTAGCAAGGAAGTGCCTCCATATTATGCAGAAAATAATGATTCCTCCACCTGTAGAAGGGACCCACCGGACAGGCCACAGTATTTTGAGAAAAAAATGTTTCCCCCAGACTGCTGGGACCTACCAGCTACATCTTCGCATGCAAGGAAGTGCGTCCATATTACGGGCAAAAAAATGATTCGCCCCCGGACTACTGGGACCCACTAGCTACATCTTCGCACGCAAGGAAGTGCCTGACAGTTGGGACCCACCTGGTCGAAGCGTACATAGCGTTCTCATTCTGGTCGCGAATGTGTACGTACATACTGGTCGATGTAGATGCGCGCACGTGTCGTAGTAGAGGTGTGCACATAGCATGTACATGTACGTACAATAGCCAGGGTACAAGAAAGAAAATACAGACACGTATGTACATACGGTCGGGATCTCGAACGCCTACTCACGCATACATATGGCCAGGGGTCATGTACATGGCTGGGTTGGAACGAAGAAACTGTGTCGCTGTCGTGTTCATGGGGAGCCAACCGGCTGGGTCAAAACGGAATGCGTCGTCGTGTTCATCGGGTGCCAACTGGCTTGGACGGAACAACCAATGGAAACTAGGCCTGGCGTACCGCGGAACGGAGGAAACGGCCTTGTGTTCGACCGGCCACGGTCGAAACGGGATTTTGTTCATCAGGAGGGGTCTGCTGTACGCAAAACGGAGGAAACGGACTTCTGTTGGACATCCTACGGTCGAAACAGGGTTCTGTTGATCGGGAGGGGTGTGGCATACCGCAAAACAGAGGAAACGGACTTGTATTGGAGCGCTATAGTTGAAATGGGGGTCCTGTTCATCGGGAGGGGTGTGGTGTACCGCAAAACGGGACTCCACGGGATAGTGTTCATCTCCATCATCGACCTCCTCCGGCCTCCACGGGCTACTATTCATCCACCATCGACCTCCTCTAGCCTCCACCTGTGACTGTTCATCCACGTGCTCCTGTTCATCCAACCTCCACCGCGCGCTCCTCCACCGGCTAATGTTCAACCAACCCTCTCCAAGGGGCCCTGTTCAACCACCCCTCCATGGGCTACTATTCATCCATCCCTCCACCAGCTACTGCTCAACCAGCCCTCCACCGGCTACTGTTCAACCTTCCCTCCATGGGGTCCTGTTCATCCAGCCCTCCACGGGGTCCTGTTCATCCACGCCCAACCGGCTTGATCAATCGGGGTCATGTTCATCCAGCGGCAACACCCCGGGGTCCTGTTCATCCAACCCCCACCGGCAACTGTTCATCCAAACCCACCCAACAATGCTCACTGTTCATCCAGAGGCAACATCGATCAGCTTCAGTTAGCAGCAGTAGCGAAGGAATCGCTCGATCGGGTTCGGTTAACAGCCATCGATCGATCGCTCGGGTTCAGTAATGCGTAGACTGCAGTGCAATCGCTCGGGTTTAGTAGGTGAATGCCTTGCTTGGGTTCAGTTAGAGACCAACGCCTTGCACCCACACGCGTGCATGTACGAGAGAAACGCGCAAACCTCAGTGCATCACTCGGCCCCGACCACCCATCGTAACCGGGAACACCCCGATATTTTCCTCGCCTTCGCTTCTACCATGGTTTTTTCCATCATGGACGGCCCAAAGAATGTCATGCAGGTGCGTCTCCGGACTGCCCAGGACAAAAAGCCCATTTTCTGTCATAGAAGTAGGAGCCCACCACATCTATGATGATACCGGGTTTTGTCACAATTATTGTCATAGAAGTGTCATAAGTATGACAGAAAAAGATTTCGTTCGGCCCAAAATGTCACGGATGTGTCTTTTTTTTGTATGCAAGCAATCTCATCTTATGTTCTCTGCGATAGGAACTTTGGAGTGGATTTTCTCGCACGTTGAGGGATTGATCTAATTATGTTATCATTGTTGAGAGAACTTGCACTAGTGAAAGTATGAACCCTAGGCCCTGTTTTCAAGCATTGCAATACCGTTTTCGCTCACTTTTGTTAGTAGTTACCTTGTTGTTTTTACTTATTCAGATTATACATATATATCTCTACCATCTGTATTACACGTATATCAACATCTCTTGACCAAACTAGTGCACCTATACAATTTACCATTGTATTGGGTCTGTTGGGTACTCAAGAGCCTCTTTGTTATTTGGTTCCAGGGTTGTTTGAGAGAGACCATGTTCATCCTACGCCTCCCACGGATTGATAAACGTTAGGTTATCCACTTGAGGGAAATTTGCTACTGTCCTACAAAACTCTGCGCTTGGAGGCCCAACACGAGTCTACAAGAAGAAGGTTGCATCATAGACATCAAGCTTTTTTCTGGTGCCGTTGTCGGGGAGGTTAGTGCTTGAAGGTATATCTTTAGATCTTGCAACTAAATATTTTAGATTCTTGTTTTATCACTATTTTAGTCTATAAAAGAAAACTAAAAAAGAAATGGAATTGAGGTTGCCTCATATGCTTCATGTTTTTAATGTCTTTTGTGAAAACGATGGAAAGGAAAGTTGTGCTCAAGTGTTAGAAGAAGAAGTTAATAAAATGTTTGGCACTAAATTTTTGAATGATGAGCATGATTGCAATGTTGTTACTATGAATTCTTTTAATATCCATGATGCTAATGATATGCAAAGCTACAAGCTTGGGGATGCTATGTTTGATGAAGATGATGTTAGTCCCCCGAGTTTTGATGAGAAAATTTATTATGATGATAAGCATGCCTCCTATTTATGATGATTATGTTGATGAAAGTGATGAATCCACTATTTTGAAAGAGGTTCCAATTGATTATGAGACCAAAGTTGCTATCTATGATGATTATTGTGATGACATGTATGCCATAAAGAATAATGATAAACATGAAAGTTGTCATCATGATTTTAATTTTCAATTGTGTTATGCCTCACATGATAGTTATTTTGTTGAGTTTGCTCCCACTATAACGATTGAAAAGAATTTTGCTTATATGGAGAGTAGTAAAATTTCCATGCTTGGGCATCATGAAAAGAATGCTTTGTGTGATGGTTATATTGTTGAATTCATTCATGATGCTACTGAAAATTATTATGCGAGAGGAACATATGCTTCTACGTATCTCAATAATATCAAGTTTCCTCACTACATGTTGAAAATCTTGAAGTTTTGCTTACTTTACCTTCCTATGCAGGTCGATTCTTGTTCCCATAAGTTGTTTGCTCACAAAATCCCTATGCCTAGGAAGTGGGTTAGACTTAAATGTGCTAGTCATATGCTTCATGATGCTCCCGTTATGTTTCAATTCTTTTTTTTATGTGAGCATCATTGAAATCATCATCCCTAGCTAGAAAGGCATTAAAGAAAAGCGCTTGTTGGGAGACAACCCAACATTTACCCCTACTATTTTTGTGTTTTCACATGATTATTATATTGTATTAATCATGTTTTATAGCTTTTGTTTCAATAAAGTGCCAGGTAAGGCCATTGGGATGGTCTGTGGCGATAGTTGATTTGATCTTGCTTAAAAACACAAACATTTGCGCCCAGTAAGATAATTTAGTTTTTTACCGATGCGTGATAAAATACTGATTCTTTTTGCAGATGATTGATATACAAATTTTCCAGGTTTTCCTAATTTTTCAAAAAAAATTGGAGTTACAGAACTATACGAAGTTTCCCCATTACTACAGACCATTCTGTTTTTGACAAATTTTGTTTTCATTATGTTGTTTGCTTATTTTGATGAATCTATGGGTAGTATCGGAGATTATGAACTATGGAGAAGTTGGAATACAGGTGATATAACACCAATATAAATATAGAATGAGTTCACAACAGTACCCAAGTGGTGATTTACTTTATTATACTAACGGAGCTTATGAGTTTTCTGTTGAGTTTTGTGTTGTAAAGTTTTCAAGTTTTGGGTGAAGTTTCAATGGTCTACAGAATAAGGAGTGGCAAGAGCCTAAGCTTGTGGATGCCCAAGGCACCCCAAGGTAATATTGAATGAATACCCAATCAACTAAGCTTGGGGATGCCCTGGATGGCATCCCCTCTTTCGTCTTCGTTCATCGGTAACCTTACTTGGAGCTATAATTTTATTCACCACATGATATGTGTTTTGCTTGGAGCATCATTTTATTTATTAGTATTTGCTTGCTGTTATTTAGAGTAATGTTTTGCATCTTTTGTTTCAATAAAAATGTCAAGTTTACTCTTTACCATGCTTATTTTGCAAGTCTATATGTTGCTATTTGAAAATAGAAAGATTGTTGTTATGTCTTGAATATTTGTGAATAGTCAGAACATGATGAAATCTTGAAATTTACACAATGAGTAACAACAAATTATCTATGGTGTGGAAATTGTTCAGAATTTTTTGAGTTAAAGAAGTATGATTCCTCTTGCATTCTTTACAGACTATCCTGTTTAGACAAATTGCTATTATGATTGCATTGTTTGCATATGTTTGCTTGTTTAATGATTCTATTTGAGGATATGAGTGTTAAATATGCACAGGCATTTATTATGCAATGTCAAATATAATTTTGGTGATTTTCTACAGTAGATAATGATAAGGTTTAGCATGGATTTATACTAACTTATCTCACGAGTTCTTGTTGAGTTTTGTGGGGATGAAGTTTTTAAGAATTAGGGAAATCGTGATATGAGAGGAATTAAGGAGACACAAAATCTCAAGTTTGGGGATGCCCAAGGCATCTCTAGTTAATATTCCAAGAAGTCTCAAGCATCTAAGCTTGGGGATGCCCTAGTAGGCATCCCACCTTTCTGCTTCAACAACTATAGGCCAGTTTTGGTTGAGCCTAAGTTTTTGTTTCTTCACATGATATGTGCTATCCTTGCAATGTCATTTTATTTTGTTTTGCTTGTTGTTTTAATAAAGTACTTAAGATCTGAAATTTTATTTATGAGAAGGAGTCTTCACATAGTTATATAATTATTCAACTACTCATTGATCTTCACTTATATCTTTTTGGAGTAGTTTGTCATTTACTCTCATGCTTCACTTATATCCTATGAGTAAATGGTTGACTGAATCGAATATCATAAACCTGAAATTATATATGTTTCATATGCTTATCCCATGGGGAGTAATGACTTCACATATAAGAAATAGAGGTGGTAAATTTATTGAAAGATAGCAAACATAGTATTGGTCACTTGAACAATTCATGAAAGAACATTGAAGGAAGAGAGATTTCACATATAAATGTACTATCTTGGACATCTTCTATGATTAAAAGCCCCATTAAATATTTTCAAACTTGAGAAAATTAGTTGAAGTTGGACAAGGAAGACAACGTAGTGAGTTATGTTTGGGTATATTTGTATAGAAGTTATATTGTTATGGATCCTCCAACATGCGGTGATTGCAATTTAGAATCTTTTGCTAGCCAAAATTTCTGTACTAAGCGGGAATATTGCTTGTGCATCCAAAATCCTTGAACCATGTTTCTTCCATGAGTGTCCACCATATCTACCTATATGCGGTATTTACCTGCCGTTCCAAGTAAATTTGCATGTGCCAAACTCTAAACCTTTAAATAGTAATCTGTTTTGTATGCCTGAATCTCTCATGTAGCGACTAGGGGATGTAAATATCTTCCATGCTAGGTGGGTTATTCTCACGATGAGTGTTTATTCACTTGTCATTCACGAGAAAATGGCTGGTAACCGGGATGCCCAGTTCCATGCTCAAATCAAATCAAAATACAATTGCAAACAAAACTCCCCCAGGATTGTTGATAGTTAGATGGTACCCGTTGTTTCGGACCAACCGTGGAATGTGCTTGTTGGTGGTGGGTGAGTAAAAACTTTACAATTCTATTTGGGAACCACCTATAATGTGTCTAGCATGGAAGATAGTGAGAACTCTTGGTTGTTATGTTGACAATGAAAGCATACCTCTCAAAATTATTTTCATCTCTGTTTTAAAAGCTTCAAGCTCTGGCACCTATGCAAATCCCTGCTTCCCTCGGCGAAGGGTATATCTTTTTATTTTATGCAAAAGTCAGTAGTATTCCTTCTCATTCCAACCTACTCTTTAGTTGGAAAGCATCATGTGTTGGTGAAAGATCTAAGCATATATGGCCATTCAAATATATTTGATCATGAATTATTATTGTTGACAATTATTTTTATGATAAATAAGTTGGGGGCGAAACATTAAGCCCCTATCTTTCTCTGCGTTCGATGGATGCTATTTGTTCTAAAAATATGCTTTGACTGGTAGCAATCAAGGAAGACTATATGATAGTTGAGTATGTGGGATTTATAAAATCTAAGCTCTTACATAGACCCTTCCTGAAAATAAGATGAACTGCAATTGTTTGATGACTGAGAACCTAGTTTGTTAGTTTTAGAGAAAGTTTATGATTTATGCTTTAACATGTGAATAGCTTGTTACTTGATCATGAAAGGTTTAATGAGATGAGCTACGGTTTATGATATATAATGATGCTAGAAAAAGTGATTGAAATTATCATTGATCAAACTTGTGCACTTGCTAGCATTCACACTTAATAATTTTTTTCTTTTATCATTTACCTACTCGAGGACGAGCAGGAATTAAGCTTGGGGATGCTGATACGTCTCTAATGTATCTATAATTTTTGATGTATTCATGCCATGTTTACAATAATTTTATATGATTTTGGTATGATTTGATTAGAACTAACCCGGACTGACACTGTTTTCAGCAAAACTACCGTGGTGTCATTTTTTGTGCAGAAATAAAAATTCTTAGAATGAGCTGAAAATTTATGGAGAATATATTTGGAAAATATAGAAAATATTGGCACGAAAAGATATTGGAGAGGAGTCACGAGGTAACCACAAGGGTGGGGGCGCCCCCCTAGGGCGCGCCCCCTGCCTTGTCATCGCCTCGGGGGCCCCATGACTTGTCCCCAATGCCAACACCTCCTATAAACCCCAAAACCTCCAGAAATAAACCTAGATTGGGAGTTCCATCGCCGCAAGCCTTTGTAGTCATGAAAAACCAATCGGGAGCCTGTTCCGGCACCCTGCCGGAGGGGGAAACCATCACCGGTGGCCATCTTCATCATCCCGACGCTCTCCATGATGAGGTGGGAGTAGTTCACCCTCGGGTTGAGGGTATGTAGCAGTAGCTATGTGTTTGATCTCACTCTCTCTCGTGGTCTTAATTTGGCACGATCTTCATGTACCACGAGCTTTGCTACTATAGTTGAATCATATGGTGTTTCTGCCCCTCTACCTTCTTGTCATGAATTGACTTTTACCTTTGAGGTTTCATTATTATAGGATTGAATACTATTATGCATTTGAGAACATTTGATGTATGTCTTGCGTGGGATACCCATGGTGACAATGGCGTATTCTATTGATTCACTTGATGTATGTTTTGGCACTCAACTTGTAGATTCCCGAGGTGACATTAGGGGTAATCTAAGCATAGGGGTTGATGCATGCTTTTTTCCTTGTTTCTCCGATAGAAATCTTGGGGCACTCTTTGAGGTTCTTTCTGTTGGATTGAATATTATGAATCTGAAGTTGTTTGATGCATATCGTATAATTGACCCACGGATATTTGTGGTTGCATTGGAGTATCTAGGTGACATTTGGGTTGATTGATGTGTGTCATATGGTGTTATTTTACTACAAACTCTAGGGATGTTTGTGACACTTATAGGAAAAGCTCAATGGATTGATCTGAAAGAATAACTTTGAGGTGGTTTCGTACCCTACAAGCAATTTCATCTTATTATGATCTTATTATGTTATAATTGTTGAGATAACTTGCACTAGTGAAACTATGAACCCTAGGCCTTTTTTCAAGCATTGAAATACCGTTTTCGCTCACTTCTGTTACTAGTTACCTTGCTATTTTTATTTATTCAGATTATAAAAATATATTTCTACCATCCATATTACACGTATATCACCATCTCTTTGCCAAACTAGTGCACCTATATAATTTATCATTGTATAGGGTGTGTTGGGGACACAAGAGACTCTTTGTTATTTGGTTGCAAGGTTGTTTGAGAGAGACCATCTTCATCCTACGCCTCCTATAGATTGATAAACCTTAGGTAATCCACTTGAGGGAAATTTGCTACTGTTCTACAAAACTTAGCGCTTGGATGCCCAACACGAGTCTATAAGAAGAAGGTAGTAGACATCAATGGGGCAATAGAACAAGGTTATGGTATGAAAAGAGGTAGCATACCTGAGGGTCGGCGGGAAGTGGCTTCGCTTGTGGTCGTCGTCCTCCGCACACACTACGATAGCGAGCTTGGGGACGGAGGCCATCCCGCGCGGGCGCTAGGTCTGAGAGGATGGCCTTGTCGTCAATGCATGAGCTCGCTCACCGACGACGAGTGCGTCAATGCTGCACGTCCTTTTGTTCCCCGACGGATCTGTGACCACTGGTGAGGAGGGAGAGTGATGCCATCTTTTTTAGATCTGGAGAGAGGGTGATAGTGTGAGAAGCAAGTGGGCATCCCTTAGCAAGCAAGCACTAAAGCTCCAGCTTATATATCTTTTTTATACTAGTACTAGAGGTAGAGTAGTTTCCTTTGCATACAACACCAGTTAGTCGTGCTTCAAAACTAAACGGCGTGCCACTAAAACAATAAAGTCGAGAAATAATGCGACACCTCGGGCCAACGCGGCCAGATCGCCTTGTGCATGAGAAATGACACACCATGTTTCGTTGACATGTGCTTCCTTTCCAACATGTCAGCGAGACGACGACGAGTCCTTTTGTACAATTTCTGAATGGACGTCTATATTGGTTGGGGCACCTCTTCCTATACCATGGCAACCGTCCATCACCTCTACACGTTTCCCTCTCGATTTGGAACTGCTGTCGCACGCCCTTCCTCCCTCCTCCATTTGCCTTCACCCTTCCTTCTGCCATTGTTCGATAGTCTTCTCCATGGAGGGAACAGGCCGGAAACGACCCCTTTATTCTTGCCTCGGTTTGAAAGATGACGTGGTGGAGGAACTCACTGATCGGTGCGACGTCATCACCTTGGCTATCATGGCATCGCTTAAGGGTAAGGCCAGGGTAGGCGCAAATGGAGATTGTGTTGTTTATATTGGGTACAACTGCAAGTGGGAACTTGTGAATGTGTACACTCATCAGCGGATTCCACTTCCAAAAATCTCAGAGTGCCCTGAGGTTGAGCACACAGATGATTTACGTACGTTCAAATATGATCATGGTGACTGTTGTCTATGGAAGATAGCAATTTATCGATCTCCCAACCGCTCTTGGGATTACACAAACTATGAAGTTATTGCTATCTTCGACAAGCTTGTTGCCATCCTTACTCCCACGCCTCGATTGACATTGCTCACAAATCAATTTCCGTACACGGATGAGTACTGTGTTGCCATCCTTGTGTTTGCTGCCACCACTCGTGGCACGGTTTTTGCATGGAATCCTTATGGTTTCGGTACGTTTGTCTACCGTCGTAATTATAATTGTTTCATCCACATGCATGCGGGTTAGCTCATTTCCCTTTACTAATTAACCTTCTTGTGTTTCCAAGGTCCTGTGAACATTCCACCACCTATACTTGAAAATTTTTATAATCAAGGGGGAGATGATGATGGTGATGATCACAAGCATGAGGACGAGTAGGACCTATATACTCAGTGGTGCCTGGCAACTTGTTCCGATGGATCACCTCTTCTTGTCTATATACAGCGCTCTACTGATGTTACTACTAAGGAAGCAGGTGTTGTCTCCCATGGTCACACTCTCCAGACCTATTCCAACATCCATTGCAGGGTATTCAGGATGGATACTAGTGTCCTAGCGCCCACACCTTCTCCCTGGTTCAGTATTGATAGTCTTGGAGAAAACTCGCTCTTCCTTGGACAAAACTATCTAATGATGGTGAAAGGCGATCCAGCTGTTGTTGACACAACGTTACTACCATTCATGAGAAGCACTTGTATCTATACCTCGGACACTGCTATGGTTCCCTACCCTGGCTATCACAATATGCGTCCTGATATGGGCCGCTTCAGCTTGGATGATCAGTCTTGCATTTGTCTCGATATTGACAATAGTTGGCCCTTCCCGGAGGCGTACATATGGTTCAAAGCAAGCGTTTCCAATGCCGAGGATTGGTTGATCTGAAGTTCATTTCCGTACTTGTTATTTATTATGTGATGAAAACTTTAGTATTTACTAGAATGTTTTGTTGGAAATAATCTATAATCCAACATGTATCCTTGTTGTCATTGTGTGTTGATGACTTGTTGTATGTAGTGAATGTTACATTTGCATATGCATGTCATAAACTCAATTTATGAATGGTTTTTGAGTCACTTCTTAGAGTGTGAGTACCGTAGTAGTATAGCTAGCATCCGGTTATATGAAGTTGCCACATCACATAGATCCAACCTAATAGTGGATTATGCTAGCACAATAGTTAGTTCTAGTTAGATCAACTAGAGCTTGGTGTCGCACGGAGGCCGACAAATACGGTGATAGCATGACTGCGTGAGGTGGGCTTGTACATAGTATGATGTAGGCACAGGGCTTGTCGTGTTTCCCACTCCTCTGGTCTAAATGTGGAGAGGATTTGGTCGAGTTCTTCCTCCTTTTGCCGACACATGGGACATCCAGCATCCAGGTCGTGTCATGCAAGAAAATGGAGTGCTAGTTGAAGCCACGTGATGTGCATCTTGGGTTAAATTGTAAATAGAATCTTACTCTTGAGTAACTCCAAAAGCGGCCACCGAAGATCTTTATTGGATTTGTTTTTCATCACCAGCACATCGAGGTGAATGCTTTGCAGGTTTAGTGGGTCATCTTGCATTTTCACTGATATGTGGGTCCGCATGTGAGCAAAGAGATGATGGGCTCCACGCGTGTGCTGGTTGGCTGAGAAGAGAGAGAGAGGAGGGTTGGGCACGGACTCCAGAAAATTTCGCGACAATGTGAGTAGAACTAGTGGTGTACTGTATTCTTGGAGAGATAATGTGTTCGCTCTACGTAACTAGCACCTCGATATAGTGGGGTGGCATGGACAATAACTAGCATTCACATCTAGCAGTACGGCACACGCCACCCACACGAGTCCCATCTGACACCAATTTTCTTGGAGTGCGTACTACAGCCATATCTTCTCCCTCCTGTTTTCTCGGCCATCGCACGGTGGGCGGGGTGGGGATTTGCCGATAGTCAGTTTGCTCAACTATGGTACCACTTGTAAGGGAAAATGCAACACAACACGCATTCCCCCTCGAGCAGTGTGCCAAACCAACCGTGTGGGGGTGCAACCGAACACGGCAGGCTTTTCTGTTTGAACTCGTAACTTGTAAAATTTGGTTCTTCTCGATGGTGCGACCGATAGATAGAAATAACAATTTTCCCTAGAGTAATGAGAAGTTTGGTTCTGGCGCGGTTCATGCATGTAGTACGTACAAAAATTATGAATTTGAAGCGGAAGGTAAGATAATTAATAGTACAATATACTACTACATGGATTTGACGGAAAAATAAACATGCATACGGATCCATGAACGACATCCTCATGCCCTAGTGCGCCAGGTCACCAACCGACGTGTGAGGAGCAGCGACCTTGGTGGCGAGCTCAACGTGCTTCTGGAAAATGCCGTCCAAGGTTGCCCTGCGGTCCAAGAAGGCAAGCGTCCTATCGTCCTCCTCTTGCACGTAGTAGTCCTTGTGGATTAGTTGCACGTAGATGTCAATGGTGTCTTGTTGCGCTAGGCACTGCGCAACAAGCGCGACCTCGAGGTGGACATTCTCTGGTGCAACGGCGGGCAGCCGCAGGGCCACCTGTGCATCGAAGAAGTTTTGTCTACTCCTTGATCTTGCATTGGTTTTTCCCTCGAAGAGGAAAGGTTGATGTAGCAAAGTATAGATAAGTATTTCCATCAGTTAGAGAACCAAGGTATAAATCCAGTAGGAAACAATGCATAAATCACCAATACCTACACAAACAATCAAACACTTGCACCCAACGCGATAAAGGGGTTGTCAATCCCTTCACGGTCACTTGCCAAAGTGAGATTTGATAGAGAGATAAAACTAAACAAAACATAAAGTAAATATTTTTGGGGCTTTTAGTTTATAGATCAGAAAGTAAAATATTGCAAAATAGTAGATCGGAAACTTATATGATGGAAAATAGACCCGGGGGCCATAGGTTTCACTAGAGGCTTTTCTCAAGATAGCAAATAATACGGTGGGTGAACAAATTACTGTCGAGCAACTGATAGAAAAGCGCAAAGTTATGACGATATCTAAGGCAATGATTATGAAATATAGACATCACGTCTGTGTCAAGTTGTGACAGCCTGGTTTTTGCCTTCTCTCTTTTTTCGGACTTCATTTGCTTCTGCTTTGAATTTGGAGTTTTTGAATCAATTCAAATGGACTTAAACACTTGGGCATGTCCTTGATTTTCACCCAAGTGACTCATCCATCTCTAACTCATCATTCTTTCTCTGAAAAATCCCAAAAATGACCCAAGGAATATTTTTCATAAAAGAAAAATATTCATTTTCTTCTCTACAACTCACTTTAGAAGCTTGCACGCCAAAGCAACCCTCATTTTTATTGCTCTAAAAATCCTGAGAAAATTCCCAAATATTGTTTGAACCCTAGGGCACCTCCCTGAGCAAAAATATTGCATCACTTTTTGGAAACTGTTTGCTACAGAAAATCATTTCTATTTTGGACAGAAAAGTCACTTTACACAGCAAGTATACTTTTCCTTGATCCAACGAGGCTGATTTTTCTTGAGCTTTATTACCTTCCTAAGATACTACAAAACCCCAATGGTAAGCCCTAAGCACTTACTGGATCACTCACAGTTAACCTCACAAGTTACTGTCCAGAACTTACCAGGAAGTAAACCACACACACAAAACTCCTGTGATCAACTCAAAGCTTTGGAATAACTCAAACCACCAAGGACTACACGCCAGACATGAAGTTTATTCTAGGCGTGGCATGAAGCAAGAGTACACGTGATGACCATGTTCGTCCAAGTATATTGGCATGCCAACGATGTGCTCTGTGTCGCGCCCGAGACTATATTGAGCTCGTGCTCGCTTCCCCGACCGCCACACCTTGCCAAACTTCGCCACAATCGCCGTCCCGACGCCATTAACTGGCCTCTGGCGCTCACCAATGCTAGAGCTCACCGTAGTGGCATGGGCACGATATGGCCAAGCGTACAGTGCGCCCGTGCCACTGTGCTCGTCGCCACGCACGCTCATGTGCTCGTCTCAGCCCTTCCATAGTGGCCGCGTGAGCTATGTCGCCTTCTCCCCCTCTCACTGGCGCTGTTCATCGTTGGGTGCCATATCCAGAAGCTCTCCAAGGGAGCCCAATCCCCCTCCTCGCTCACCTATAAATACACCCCACCCCAGCCTCCTCGAGCATCACCGCACATTCACACAACATCCACAAGTCTGTAGCGAAGCCGCAGCCTGGCTGGGCAGGCCTCTGGCCGCCACCCCGACCCGAGCTCACTGGCGATTCCCCGTAGCTCCTCCTCCTCACTTCAGTGCCTCTCGAGCTCCATCCACTCCTCAGCCGACTCGCTGGTGGTGCACTGGCGCCGTCCGATCCCGCTCGAGCCCCTGGTGCAGCCCCACGTCGCCATCGTCCCCAACTCCGGCGAGCTCTGCGTTCCACAGCTACTGGAAAGGCTAGTTCCGACCCCGTCCAACCACCTCTGGCCAAACAACGGGTACAGGCAGGTGCGCCTCGACCCCCTCTCTCTTTCTATCCCTCTGGTTCTGGTTGACAGGCACTCCTCGGCGGAGAACATGCCGGAGAAGCGTCGCTCGCCTCTTTTTCTTTCTCTCTCTCCCCGACCTAACGTGTGGGGCCTGCTGCCAACCTCACTGCTCACATCCGAAGCGGTATGAGTGGTGGCATATTCCTGGAATACGCCATTGATGCCACCCCCTGGTTTTCTTTTTATTCAAATTTAACAAATTTTGACCAGAAACTTTGACCTGCTGTAACTTTTTAACCATAAGTCCAAATGAGTTGATTCTTTTTGCATTGTGTTCTCATTGAAAAGATCTAGTAGCACACCAAAGATGAAAATTTTCTCTGCTATCTAAATTTTCTGGTAATTTTCAGAAGTGTTCTTGATATTTTCTTTTTGTTATTTTAATTGTTTTTAGAAGGAGAAGCTTGCCTTGAAGAAACCCAGGAGGAGTGTGAAGCTCCTCTGAACTAAGGCAAGCCACACCAACATTTTCATGGTGTCATTGCAATATTCATGATTTTCTAACTTTAAAATGAGTTATTTCTTGCATATAATTATTTAATGAATAATGCTTATGTTGGTTATTCTGTCATGAGTAAAATGCTTAGTCTACAGAAGTGAGTACCTAGACTAGTGTGATCTAGCATGAGTAGTTTGACTAGATGATTTTGCTATGGTTGTGATATGACTAGCATCGGTATTATTTTCTTATGTGAATGCTTGGTTTCATATGGTAATGATAAAACTAAAAACGATGAGTGCTAATAACCAGTGAAAAAGAATCAGTAAAGTTTAGTGATGACTTGGGCAAGTAGAACTTTGATGATGTTGATCTGTTTATTCTAAGTGATATGTGATGCATGTCGAATGGTTGCATGATCATGGCATATGGTGACTCAAGTATTTTCATTTCAACGTAAACCTGATGTTAATTGAACTTCAACATAAAGTTGATCGAGTCACTAAATCGATATTTTCCCAGTGCAACCACATTTTCCTTTATGGGAAGGCCTTTATTTGGTCCGTTGTCATGCCTCTGGTCGGTGCCTCCAACGAGGGAAGGTTATGGGCATGCGGTACCCTGGCCCGGTAAGAAGACATAACCTTGTGTGCCCGTTGTTGTTGTTATGGTACCTTATCCCCGTTTGGGATCGTTTATGTTTTGCCACAACGGTCGCCATTGATGCCTTTGGTAGGCACAGGGCCACCCATGACTTAGCCCAGTGGGGAGTTAGTCGGGGTGGCCGAGAGAGTGTCATGGCAATGGGAGAGTTCTGTCAGAATGTCGTTGGTCCACCCGAATGGGAGTGCGAGGCCATGGGTTTCGTGATGTGGGTCCAGTGTACTACCTCTGTAGAGTGTATTTAATCTATAGATAGCCACGTCCTCGGTTACGGACACAACTCATGAGTAAGTCACACCATGGATCAACATTAATAAGTAATCCTGCACATTAAGTTATATGTTTGGCACTGGTTAAATGCTGAGATCGGTGAGACTGTTGTTGTGGAAACGATAGTTTTGGTTTCGTTTGTGATCCGTGAATGATCACAGTTTAGTTACGAGGTAACTCGTTGGTAAGAGAGTCCGAGGGACTCGGTGCACAAGTGTGGTTGCATGGCATCAGTAATATGTTCATCTACATTCAACTTGATTACATGTCATGATATTGTTTGCCATTATGTTTATGCTTGTTGTGAGCTTGCAAGTTCATTCAATGTACTGACCTGGCGTGTTATGCCAGCTTTCAGGAAAGTCTAACCGGGTTGGAGTGTTGTCGTGTCTATATCGTGTCCACATCGGTGTCCCTGTGCTATGGAGTCCCGCTTCGTCGTCGTTCCGTTGCCGCGTAGTTGTCGTGATCGAGGACCCTTTATGTTCACTAAATAATGTACATATTGTTCAGCTGCACTGTGTGTGCCGCTTGGCCTCGCTACTTGATGTAATATCGCACTATGTTTTCACTAGCATCAATAAAGCAGTTGTTTTCTGTACCAAGATGTTGTGTGTTGCCAGAAGACTTGATCTCTGGGCTGGCAATGCAAGGTAAACCGGTTGCTCTGAGCCAGGGTGCCACAACGCTTGGTATCAGAGCCGCGCTGACTGTAGGACACGCTAGACCCCCGACACATTAGTTGAATGTTAGCTAGCTTGCTAATTGAGTGCCAGTAGTATTTGCATCTGGCTGTAGCATCGCATGCATTTGGTTTATTGCATGCATCTGGTTGTAGCATTGCATGGATCTGAGTGTAGATGGCTTCAGTGCTATATCTATGCCAGTTGGAGCTCTTGCTATACACTTCGCCGCATCTTCTTCAGAATGTATGGCGTCAATTTTACCCTCACGGTGATGACCCAGCGTATCGGGTGTACCGGGAGCGTCTAGCTGACTCAGTTTACTAGTATCACGCTGTGGTTACTCTGTGCACCAGTTCTTCATCAGGCTCTTACACTCGTACCTCTCGGAGCGGTTTTGCTTCCACCGCCACTCAGGCCGTTCAATTTGCTGCGTTCGAGGTCCTCGTTGAGCTACACTTACCGAGGTCCTGATGCAGACTCACCTAGGTTTTCACTACTATCCATCTTTGCACGACGATGGTCGTGTCCGTTTTCCTGTCATTGATCCGGTGTCCGATAGTGATACTAGCCACCTTTCTCGATACATCACTGCTAGTTATCTTCTGATTCATGAGCTAGCTCGAGAGCTGACTCATGCTTGCACTGCTTTAGTAGCCACTAGGTCCTATCGCACTCCCCTTCTATGGGATTTACTTCTTATATTGTGCCCGGTTCTAGCTCACCTATTTCCCCAGTTACTCTTCCGAGTAGCTCGGGCACCTCGACCATGACTCCACACAGTGCCCCTGCTGAGTGGGCATCTCTTCTCGCTACCCTCACAGGCCCCATGCTCCCTTCTCATCCCAGACCTACCCCTAAGGGAGAGACCTTGAGGTAGCGCCGTCGTGTTACCTTTAACCCGGAGGTCTCGGGTAACATCATTAGTTCAGGTTCTGAGTCCGACCAAGGAGAGGACCCAACAGCGCTGGCAGAGCAATAGAGCATCTGAGTATCCGCAGTTGTCATGTGATATTCGGATGTAGTGTATCAGCCATGATTCGTTTCATGTATGAGAGTAGTCGCACCCGTCATGATGTCAACCTTTCATGTACAAGTCTATGTATAATTATGTTGGAACTTTTTATTCGCTTTGCTTCTCGATATTTTGTTTTCGCTTCTTTCGGGTTTGTCACTAGCTCTTCTTCCCATTTTTGGATGTTTCTCATTGCGGTTGCTTTTTATTGGGAAAAACAAACAATAGGATGACGCGGGGAGGCAGCAGCACGCATGCTTGTGAGGATGTCCATGTTCTTCGCTCAACAATACAGGCAGGACATTCCCCCGATCCGTATCCGCAACCACCACCTCCACTGCCACATCGTCCCTCCATTGAATAAATTATATGCATGTTTGAAGAAAGAAGGAACAACGATCTGATTGAGCTGTTCAAAAGTGTGCAAGCTATGGTTGGGCAGAACAGAAATCAGAATGCACTACAAAAAAATACACTTCCGTGATGATACGCGTTTTTTGTCATGCATGTACATCCATGACAAATTTATGACAGAATCAAGATAGTCATACCTGTGCTATCGTAGAAGTGTTCCATGACATTACCAAAATTATCATCATGGAAGTGTCCACTTCCATGACGATAAATCGCGCGTCACAAAAGTGCTTTCGTCAAGGGTAACCGACATGTGGCATCCACCGCAACGGAACGCCGTTAAGCTATCGGGTCGGGTTTTGGATCCGATAACCCGTTAACAGCCCCGACCAATGGGCATTTTCCACGTGTAAAATCATCATTGGCTGGAGGAGACACGTGTCGGCTCACCGTTGGGACAGATGTCATCCACTCATTGGACAGAAGGCGCCTATGATACGTCGACATGTGGCCCGGCCCAACAGAGGACCATTCCTGTGAACAGGTCGGCCCGTTTGACTTGGTCAAAAGGTGACGGGCCGGCCCATGGAAAGCCTGTTAACGGCATGTATGCATATAGCCCATTTACAGCCCGCTAACCCAAGGCCCGTTACGCCCTACCCGAATTAGGCCCAGTAGCGTCATCTGGGCCATCCAATATGATTCCAGCCCGTTTTCACTTTTGGCCCATGTATGGCCCATGACGTCTTTCGGCCCATATGAGGCCTTATGTAACTCTTGGACTATTAACGGCCCGTGGTGAAACTGGCCCGCAATGAATAGTGTATCACTTTAGACCCATTAATGGCCCGTGGTGAAACTGGCCCGTAATGAACAGTGTATCACTTTATACCCATTAATGGCCCGTTATTCAGTTGGGCCGTTTCCAGCCCATGTTATCTTTCGGCCTTCTCAAAGCCCATTTATTCTTGGGCTCATTTCGAGCATTAGTTTACTTACGGCCCGTTACTGTAATTTTCTGCTTGTGGGCCAAATTCAGCCCATGGTTACAATTGGCCCGTTTGTGGTCCGTTAATACATTGGGCCATTTTCATAGCGTCTCAAATACAGCCTATTAACGATGGCCCGTTATGGTCGGCCCATGAATGGAGGATTCCAACTCTAGCCTGTTTACGGCCATAATGCGGCCTGTTATTGGCCCATGTTTGGCCAATCGATCATACGGCCCGTATAAGGCCCATTGATGATAGGGCCCGTAGAAGGTCCATTGTTTCTACGCCCGTAGAAGGTCCATTGTTTCTACGCCCGTAGAAGTCACTACAGTAAATATTAGCCCATGGTTATTGTGGCCTAGTTGTAAAAAATAGGTTATTGCAGCCACTAGCAAACCGCGGAAAAAGAACTGCACTGACTACAAGCAAACAAATAAACAACACAACAAGGAAATAAATAAGAAAGCAACTTATGCTAGGCTATCACGGCTATTACACATATTACATCCACTGGGCATCAAAGTTCACCACCACTGCAAATATAGGGAACACAGCAGCATATAAACGTTGCAGCAAAACAAGTCCAGAACTGAAACCACTTCAGAAGAGTTCAAGAAACAATATCCTGGGTACCCATAATGCTATCAAGATGCTTAGCAAGCTTATTAACTTTCTCTTGTTTGGCGCTTAAATCCTCCAGCGCTTGCTATTGCACAAGAAAGTACACATCTGAATTCTGCAGGGACTTCCTCAGTCCTTCGGCTTCTTGTCGCAGCACAGATGGCTGATGCCTTTCAGCTTGTAGCTGAGACTGAAGAAGCTGAAGTGATTCAGGCAGCGAGTTCGAAGAGCTTCTGCCAGCGGTACTGGCCAGTAACTCGAACACTACATCAACCCAGGACTGTGGGGTTTTCTCACTGTCTACAAGATCATTTTTATCACCTTTCTAGGAGACCAATAGGGTTGTCTCACTATCTTGAACCTTATCTGCATTACTTTCTCTACCATTGCATAGTGGGGTGCTCTTCTCCAATATTCTGTTTGCATACTACAAGAGAAACAAGCAAACACATCATAGGTTTATCTTGTAGTATACCAAACTCATTTTGGTAAACCGGTTCAGTAGTAAGGTGGACAGGATAACAGCATGAAACAAACATATATCTATGTACTATGGTCACTGTATTGTCCATATCATTCTAGTTTATGTTCCCTAATCAAGATAGAGACACAGTTCAACTCATATATTTTTAAGACACGGCAGCATATACAGAATATAAGTGTGAGAAACTACACAACATTGGCAGCACTTGTAATGTGCATCACATGAGAACATAACTGTTTATGCAAATTAAACTGAAATCAACATAGAGCAAGAAGTTAGAACAGCAATCCAGTTAAAGAAATAGGTTTAAAACATACCTGTTGCGCCATTGGAGTTTCAATTGGATCCTTCAAATTCAAAAGTAGTTGGTATGAGTAAATACAGTGATACAACAGCAAAGGAGTATGGACCATAGCTACGGAATCTGACCTGAGAACAGTTGCTCTTCTGCTTTAAACGTGGAGTTTGGGTTAGCTGTGGTGGTCTTCGTGCTTTGGGCACTACAGTAGCTTTACAAACTGCTCGTGTGGGGGTACTCTGTGGTGGACATGGTTCTTTGTCAACTATAAGTGGGTTACTATCCGTTGGGGTTGCGGTTAGATGGGTTGTAGCTGGTTCTCTGCCCAACAGTGCAATCTGGAAGAGTCTCGATTATGTGTGGTGGGGCTAGTTTGTGGGCCAGTACAACCATGGTTCTATCTGCATCGACGGGTAGCACTATCTTTTGTGAAGAACTGGTTTTTGCTCCCTTAGATACTGCCATCACCCCCTCCAATTCAAATGGCTGATAAACAAGAAAAGAAATTGAACGTACAGACATTGTATGATAGACAGATGTGGTAATTCACATATATGTTGTCTAACCAAACAGGACAGCATGACACAATTTCACATATATGATGCCTAACTAAACAGGATAGCATGACACAGTTTCAGATATATGATGGATAACTTAACATGATATAATGGCATAATTCAACATATGATGAGTACCTAAACAGGATGACATGACAAAACTATATGATGTCTTTCTAAAATAGGTTGGGATGAAATAATTCACATACATGTTGTCTAAGTATACAGGATGGCATGATATAATTGACATAATTGATTCATATACTAAGCAGCTGGCACTCGCATGTATGATCTCTAAACTAAGAAGATAGAATTCAATATTGTGCATATGATGTCTAAACTAAGCAATGCAAGACACCATATGCATCATATGAGAAATATAAACATTGCAACTTAGAGCATACACCTCAGGTGGGATATAGGACTGGTCATCTGTCTCTGAATCCTCCTCTGAGGAGCTCCATGTAACCATCGAGATATATGCTTCAACAGGTACCATTGCCTGCTCTAAAGACCTTGTTTTCACTCCATATTTTTCCATAACCGGCACAAATGGCTAATACACATGAAGAGTAGTTCAATATACACAGATTGTCGACAAATGGAATACGTAATGAAAAAAAAATATGGCATGAGATAATTCACATATATGATGCCTGGCTCCATGGCAGTGCATAATTCACATATATGATAACTGGCTGAAAAACATGGCATTGCATAATTCACATATCTGATATAGAAAGCAAACAGGAGGCATTCACACAAAGCATGTCTAATCTAAGCAAATGGCATGGCAATGCAAGACACCATATGCATGATATGAGCAATATAACCCAGCCAAGTTAGAGCATGCACCTCGGGGGGGGGGATACGACTGGTCATCTCTCTCTGAATCCTCCTCTGAGGAGCTATCTGTAACCAGCAAGAAATCTGCATCGACAGGTAGCACTGACTGCTTAGAAGACCTTGTTTTCACTCCAGATTTTCCCATGAACAACTCAAATGGCTGATGCATAGGAAGAGTAGATGAATGTATAAACATTGCTGACAAATGGAACACATTATGGAAAAAATATGGCACGATACAATTCACATATACGATGACTGGCTAAACAGGATGGCATTGCATGATTCACGTATATGATGCCTGGCTAAAGAAGATGGCATTGCATAATTCCCATATACTCCCTCCATTCCTAAATATTTGTCTTTTTAGAGATTTAAAATGGACTACCACATACGGATGTATATAGACATATTTTAGAGTGTTGATTCACTCATTTTGTTCCGTATGTAGTCACTTGTTGAAATCTCTAAAAAGAAAAATATTTAGGAATGGTGGGAGTATGATATAGAAACCAAACAGGTGGCATTCACACAAAGCAAATCTAAACTAAGCTGATGACATATAAGATGTATCATGTAAGCAATGCAAGGCGCCATATGCAGGATATGACCAACATCAGCATGCCAGGTTATGACCAACATCAGCAAACACCTCAGGTGGTAAACATGCATGGTCGGCTCCTTCTGAATCTCCATCTGAACAGTTATCTTCCTCTGGAATACAATCTGGAAATGCAGGAGAGAGGGGGGGGGCACTTCGCCCACCATGGAGCAGCGTCTGCATGACATTATATTCGCACACAACGGTCTTCTCTTTTTCTCTACATGTTCAGTACGATTGTGTACAATATCTGACATGCATAATAAAAAATAGTTAGATTTTGTAAGGCCTGAGGGGTGCATGCAAAAATAAAGACTGATGGTAGCAAACGAGTGGATGGGTCCAAAACTAATGATAGCAGGTAGATTATAGCTTCAGTTTAAAAAGATAGACAATGGATCATCTACTGTTTGTTGCTCACCCAACATGAACCACATAGAAGACCCCAGATGAAACAGATAGTAGACAAATACTATTCGTTGCTGGCTCAATATGAGACCCATGGGCAATTCAAAACTCAAGGGTGAATGATAAAGTAGCAGGTAATAATAACCGATGTATAACGTAAGCAAACACGAAAGACTACGACCTCTCTTCCAGAACTGTCTAGTCCTCGGGTTCATCTGCTCAGTCGATGATGGTAATGCAGTTGGCATGGCTGCCGGCAACGGGGAAGATGATCTGAGGCGGCGAAAGAAAGTCTGCAGGGGGATCTCTGCTGCAGTAAACGCTTCTATCGATGGTGCACCTTAGGTGGGGTGGATGACGGCACGGCAGGAGCAGGACATAACACACAGAGTTTTCTTTGACGCCAATCTGAAAATGAAGTAAATCCGTAAGGGCTCCTTAGAATTGGAGGATTCTATAAACGCAGGGACAGGAAAAACACAGGAATAGGATAGGAATGCACGTGCAAAATAGAGCATTTGGAAACATAGGATTTCAGTCAACCTGGGTGTTTGGCTCACATGAATTGGAAGAATAGAGGAATGGAGAAACAAAGTGATGCGACGAGTGTACAATCTCTTTGGCATAGCCTTGTGGACCTCAGCATCATTGGGTTGGACGTGGAGGATGATGATGATGCTGGTGCGACTGTCGGAGGCGGGGAAGAAGATCCGAGGCCTCTGGAAACGGCGCCGAGGGTACTGCTCCGCTGTGTTGGACGGTTCCATCGTTGGAGCAGCTCCGCTAAGGTGTACGGCGACGAGGCTGAAGCATGACAAGAGAGACAACTTTAA
The DNA here is from genome assembly GCF_002162155.2 of Triticum dicoccoides. Classification (NCBI taxonomy): domain Eukaryota; kingdom Viridiplantae; phylum Streptophyta; class Magnoliopsida; order Poales; family Poaceae; genus Triticum; species Triticum dicoccoides. Next base: position 272,577,970 of record NC_041385.1, on the reverse strand, counting down.
TCTCAAGTGGGACCCTAATATCATCTGCAATAGATGATGTAAAATACATCACCAAAAAGTGCTAGATGTAAAACGCATCAGCCACGCCATGGCCACTCCGACAGATGCTGTACTGTTCACTTTGAACTTAACTAAAGAAAATGAATTTCACAGTCGAAACTGAATTTTACTGTTGAAACTGATTGAACTAGTAACAGAGCATTGCAATAGATGTTTAGGGCGTTCGAGCACTAGTAGCAGAGAAGCAGTCATCTAAATCAGCAGACGCTCGAGCAGGGAACACACTAGTAGAGAGAAAGTCGTGCAGTAGCATCGCAAGCGAGTGCTAAATCAGCAACTCCTGTAGCTGCCAGAGGTCGTGCCGTAGGAGTAGCAGCGCAAGCGAGAGGAAGAGCAGAGCAGCAGCATGAACGAAAGCAGGAGCAATGCAGCAGCGCGACCGACAGCAAGAATAGAGCTGCAACGCGAGCGAGAGCCGGAGCAGCTGCAGCTAGTGCCGTTGTGGAAGTCGCCGCCGAGGAAGCAACGACATGGGGGAGAGACGCCATGGCTGATGTGGCCGGCGATGGCGCCGTCGATGGAGACGCCATGTCTGCTCGGTATCGAGCACCGGCAGCCCCGTGAGATCGAATAAAAGATAAAATGCAGCGGTGAGTGCAGAACCTCCTTGGTGGCGCCGAGTTGGCCTCGGCTTCATTGGAGGAATTGGTGAGGGTGTTGCGGTTCCGGTGGGGCAGGTCAAGACGGTGCTGTGGGGATTGAGGTGGCGCGATAGACGACGCGAACATCGGGGAAGCTCCTTGGAGGTGGAGGACGGGGCGGCTGATCCGGCGGGATGACGAGATCGACAATGGATCCTCATCCGGTGCGCTGGATGAGGGACGGCGAGCTATTGCGGTGGAGGACGTAGTCGGGAAAGAGTCTCCGTCTAGGCGGCCGTCGGGAGGCCGACGGAGGAGCCTGGGGTTTCACGGGTTTTGGCGGCCTCGGTGTACTAATGGGGGGGAGGGGGCGAAGGGGGAGGGGGGAGCCAAGCTTAGGGATGCGCTTGTACGAAATGTAGGGTAAGTTACCAGCGTACCCCCACCGGTTTTGACACCGCGACGTGGAGCTTCATTTCCGGCTGAGGGGTAGAAGGGGGATTTCGCGTGTCTGGGCTTCGGGAGCGATTTCGGATGAGGAGGGAGTTCTCGCGTGCGTCCAAATTTCGGAATAACAAGGCGCGGCGCGGGTTGAAGGAGCGGGAGTTTCAAAGCAGGTGAGACAAAAGATACTCGAGCTTGAAAATTTCGGGATAACAAGGTGCGGATTCCTTGTTCGGTAGAACAAACTTAACGTGTAAAAAGAATCATACAAGACACAAGAGAGTCATGTCCCCTTTTACTATATTGCTATAGATACCATTAAAAAACTACAAGAAAAATGTAAAAAAATCAGGAGAACATGATTACCCTGCACAGTACCAAATCGATTCGCACTTCCGTCAACAATAACAAAAAACAAATCAATTCCCACCAAAGAAAGAGTAATGTCCCTTTTTATATGACTACAGATGCCATGATCTCGAATTTCAATTTTTGAATCCACGTTATGTTGAATTAGAATATATCATTAGGTGACCTTGCGGTTTATAATTGATGTAGTCTACCATCATATATGAACATTTTACTCCACCATGTGAACATATATATTGTCGTCTACCATATGGACTAAATTTGAATCAATTTTCCTTATTTGAATACGATTGTTGTCAAGTTATACAATAATTTAAATATTATCTTGATAACAAAAAGACATGCATATAGCAGTAATCATATTTCACTATGAACTACATGTACCATACGCTCTCCAATTCAAATATCTGTATCCATTATTGTTCGGGATAATCTAAACCCTGTTTTCATACGTATAATTTTTGGCTGAATTGGGACAAGTTTTGGTATAAGCCTCTTGCAAAACCGGAGATTCTCTCAACAAGCCTCATGGTTCCGAGAGGGAACGTGTCACCTTTGTGTGTGAAACGATATACGCTGCCTCCCCCCTGATTTTATTTACAGAGGCAACATAGAACTATATGAGTGCCCTATTAAATTTTGGAATTATTTCAGGTTCATTTGTCCTTTTTATACATTAATTGAGTTTCTGGACTTTTAATGTGCATAATCTAAATACGAATTGCATGCACATGCTCCGGTGCACCAAAGTGGGTTGAAAAATCACATGTGTGTCCTTGGTTGAATTTTTAGGTCCCATGGAAGAAATGAGAATGAAATTCAAACATCTGGGCATCATGACTCCGCCGAGAACATCAAGAAACTTAGATTTTAAATTCATGTAATGAAACTTGGCATGGTGTCATGTCATGGCACTAACATGATGTGGTAAAAAATTGGGCCGATTTGGAAGCTCGTGGTTCTAAGAGGGAACGT
>NC_041385.1:272560709-272575385 GCF_002162155.2 Triticum dicoccoides | reverse complement strand
AAGGCAACATAGAACTACATTAGTCCCATGTTAAATTTTGGAATTATTCCGGGTTCGTTTGTCGTTTTTTATACATTAATTGAGTTTCTGGTTATTTAATGTGCATAAGTCAAATTTGAACTACAAGCACATGCTCTCGTGCACCAAAGTTGGTTGAAAAATCACATTTGTGTCCTCGGGTGAATTTTTCTAGGTCCCATGCAAGAAATAAGAATAAAATTAAAACATCTGGGCATCGTGGCTCGGCCTAGAACATTGAGAAACTTGGTTTTAAAATTATTGTAAATCCAAAACACGTCTGAAAATCATGAAACTTGGTATGGATGTCAAGTCATGGTACTACCATGTTGTGGTAAAAAAATGGCCGAATAGGAACAGATTTTGATATAAGCTTCTTGCAAACCGAAGCTTCTCTCAAGAAGGCTCGTGGTTCTGAGAGGGAACGTGTCACCTTTGAGTGCGAAACGATATACGTTTTCCCCCTTGAGTTTATTTACAAATGCAACATAGAACTACATGGGTGCCCTGTTAAATTTGGGAATTATTTCGGCTTCGTTTGGCCTTATTTACACATTAATTGAGTTTTTGGTCATTTAATGTGCATAATTCAAATTTGAACTACAAGCACGTGCTCCCGTGCACCAAAGTTGGTTGAAAATCACATTTGTGTCCTCGGGTGAATTTGTACTCCCATGCAAAAAATGAGAATAAGATTCAAACATCTGGGAATCGTGGCTCGGTCAAGAACATTGAGAAACTTGGTTTTAAAATCATGAAACTTGGCATGGTGTCATGTCATGGTAGTACCATGCCGTGGTAAAAAAAATTGGCCGAATAGGAACAAATTTTGGTATAAGCTTCTTGCAAATCGGAGCTTCTCTCAAGAAGGCCCGTGGTTCTGGGAGGGAACGTGTCACCTTTGTGTGCATAATTCAAATTTGAAATACAAGCACATGTTCCAGTGCACCAAAGTTGGTTGAAAAATCACATGTGTGTCCTCGGGTGAATTTCTAGGTTCCATGCAAGAAATGGGAATGAAATTCAAAATTCTGGGCGTCGTGGCTGGGTTGGAAACATTGAGAAACTTAGTTTTTTAATTCCTGTAAATCCAAAACACGCATGAAAATAATGAAACTTGGCTTGGTGCCATGACATGGCACTAACATGCTGTGGTAAATTTGCAGTCCGATTTGCAAAGGCGCACACATTAACAATCAACAAAGTCATTTTGGAACAAGTGCTGTCACGTTACAATCGGAAACACAAGTATTATTGAAACCATGGGCGTTCTACTTACTAGTACCATTTACGTGCCGCCATGCGTCCCCATTTTTTATTAGCTAGGAGGCGCCGTGGAGGGTAGCTATTTGAGTACGAGAGGCGTCCGATCAGACCCCTGCGCGTGCTTATCGGGAGGAGAGCCCTTTGACCTCCATCTGGTCCACCTCTCTCCCAAGGTCTCCATTAATGGCGCCCAAGCCTCTGTTTAATGGCGTGGCTATGTCTCACTCGATTGAGATTTAAGAGAGAAAAAAGAAAATCTGACAGCACGGATCTTGATGTAAGATCCGACGGACCTATATAGCATCTATTGCGACTTATAGCAAGACTAATGAATATATAAGGACGATTTTTTTTTATCAAAGAAGGGCTTGCCCCTTCCGATTTTCATTACTGAAAACCACCACAATTCAAAAGAAGTTCAGCACAACTCTAGCCTAACACGAAGGACTAAAAGTACCAGATTGAAATCGCAACATCCCAAGAGGCCAACAAACGCCAAACATCCGCGCTAGAACCCAACATTTCACAACCGACGACACAATCGATATCCTAAACCGATTATTACATCAAAAGAAACCAGGAAACTGAAGGAAGCCTAGCAGCAACTAGAAGAATAGCAACGCCCGGGTCGCCACAGCAAGAGTTTTCTTCATTCCAGCCTCGCAACATTGATCTTCCACAGAAAGATAGGGACGATTAATTGTCTTACATAATTAGAAAGATAACTAAAAAAGCCACATGTGGCTACGCTCGAAATACACAAGGGCAAAAGAAGAAGGAAGACAACAATCTGGCTCGCTAATCTCTACTTTCTTGATGCGTTGCTACAGGCCGCGGGAACTAGTCTCCGCGGCGAGCAGCGATGAGCTCTTTCTTGTCCTCAAGACGCTGCTTGAGAACATCCAGGGATTCCTCCACCAGCCTTTGGCGCTCGTTGCATAGCATGTCATTCTCGTCCATAAGTTTGTTGATGATGACGCCAGTCCTCTTCAACAAGGCACTGGTCTCCTCCTGCTGGTCTGCACTTCGGACGATCTTCTCCCTCAGCAGGTCGCGCTCGGCCTGGAGCCTCTCATTGCCCTCCCTTAGTTGCCGGATGACGCCGGTAGCCTGTTCAAACGAGGCTTTCACGTCATCCTGCAACCTCGCCAAGCCGGAGATCTGATCCATCTGGCTATGGACGATCGCATGCATGCGCCTGTAACAGTCGTCGCCTGCCCGTGAGAAATTTTCCAAGGCCACCGCGGCGCGGCAGGACATCTCTGCTGCATTCGTGGCGCGGCGGGACATCTGTGCTGCTTCTGTGGCGCAGCCAGACCAGTCTGCTGCATCGACGGCGCGGCGGGACCTCCGTGCTGCTTCAGCGGCACGGCAGGACCTCTGTGCTGCTACTTCCGCGCGGCGGGACATGTCGGCTGCTCTCGCAGCGAGGCGGGACATCTCTTGTGCTTCCGCTTCCATGCTCGCCACTCCCTGGTAGAAATTTCCCGACCCAGAACTCACGCTGGCCATGGCAGACGCAAGGGAAGGATGCTGAATGACTTTTTTGTTTTTGTGGATGAGGAGTTGAGGAGGAATGTGCAGTCATCTTGGCATACTCGTATTTATAACCAAGTACTAATACGCTCCTAAGTGGGAAACCGTTTAGGTTGTCATCAGTGTGAACAGGTTTGGAATTCAATATACTAGCGTGGTACTAATACTCTCCTAAGTGGGAAACCATTTAGGTTGTGATCCGTGTGAACAGGTTTGCAATTCAATATAGCGTGGAGTAATTTGAATGTGACGAGACGCAAGCTCAAAAACTTGTACTCTAAGTTTAGTAGTATGTTATACAGGAAGAGAATAGGTGCACGCACGCACTCGTCCTCTCACACACGCGTCTATTTTTTCTCAAAAAGGAGGATGATGACCCCCGGCCTCTGCATCTGGGAGTCACACATGCATCTGTAGCTACGAATTGTAGTGTTCTCAACCATCCGATTGGCTCTATCATGGATGTACCTATATACTAAAACATGTCTAGATACATCTATATTTTGACAAATGGAAGGCATGTCTATTGTGGAACGGAGGGAGTGCTTGTCATAAAAAATGGATAAAAAGGGACGTGTCTAGAACTAAAATACGTCTACATACATATCCTTCTATCCATTTTGATGACAAGTAGTACTCTTACCCAAAAGAACTTTATATCCAACAGACACAAAATATCCGTTCGACTGTTGGAAATTACTTATCTAATGTCGAAGTAATTGCTGCAGCGCCACCAAAACCCACCATTTCTTAAGCTAAAGTAGACCAAGGTAATCCCTATATTAGCATATTACTAAGATAAACATAAGGCACTGTCGAAACATTTAGGATGTGAGCTTGTCAATCTGAATGTGGAGGACACAAGCTTAGCCCCTGCCAGCAGCATGGGCGGAACTGTCAAGAAGGTCAGCTCTTGCACGTCGACGTCGTCGGGATCCTTGCTGCTTGTCACCTCCATTTCCACCTTGACGACATCGGTCGTGCCTTTGGGCTCCCCCGGCGGGCCGTTCGCCCACAGCTTCGCCAAGTAGTGCGGCAATGGGGACGCCCCCGCTCTGATGCAGACGACCGACATGGTGATAGGCGCGCCGATGTCGAGCATGCCGCCGACCAAGAAAAACGCGCGGCGGTCCTCCTCCGCGAACAGCAAGAGCCGTGGCTCTGACAGTGGCACTTGCAGCTAGAGCACCTTGCCGTACTGGATCCCGTGCATGGGCATGGGATGCGCGGTGCTGATGTGGTGGTAGAGCGCCGGTGGCGGGCCTTCGTAGCCGCAGACAGGCACGGGGCATTTGCAAGGCGCGAGCGGACACACGCTCTGGTGATCGGCGAGCTTGTGGTAAGTGACGTAGAGCCCACAGCCTTCGTGCGGGCACTCCACCCTCACCGACGAAAGGAAGGAGTCCACCGCCATGTTCCGCACGTCGAAGCCACCGCCACGTTCGCACTTCTGGCACTGCCGCTGGTTCCCGGGGCGCTCGACGCGGCAGTCCGCGCAGGACAGGTGCCCTCCTTTGGACTGCAGAAATCAATCCAACAACACATCAATCAAGAAACCTGCACCTTGCTCAATCAGCCGAACGGACGAGGTGTATTCGAACCTCATACACTGGAGGCGTCAAGGGGCGGAGGCACAAGGGGTAGTGGAGCACAGTGAGGTCCATCGAGACCTTAGAGAGCTCCATCGTTGGGTCCTGTTCCTGTTCGGTCTGCATGATCTCGCCCTCCTCGTGCACAACCATCCTTCAAGGTGCATTAAATCAACACATGCAAGTACTATCAAAAGAAGTGTCACGGCATGCATGCATGCGTTCTAATTAATGCATCGGTAAATGCAAATTATTGAAATATATCGAGTGCAGTGCTTTGATCTGTTGCGTCAACTCGTACATCAACGAGAAGTTTGATTATCCTCTCCCTCCTGGACTAAACTGCACCTGCCTTTGGCTGTATGACAGGTTGGCCACACACCTATCGGGCCCACCTGTCATACACGCAAAGACTGGAGCGTCCCTCCCTCGCCCATGAGTGTGGTGGCTGGCAAGACTAGGAGAAGCTTTCGCTACATGCTCTCCCTCCCGCACGTGGTGGACATGCAACAGTTCAATCGGTGCCAGATGGCCAGAAGCGTACTGTAGTACTCCTCTAGTGCAATAGTACACCATCATTGTTCGACTTCCCGAAGAGGCGAAGAGCCAAGCGCAGCCCGGGCGCTCGTGTGGCAGTTTCATATGTAGAGTAGTCTAGATAGCGTGTACCGTGCTTGTAAGCTTAAAATCGTTGGGGTCGGCTCCATGCTATGTGGCCGTCTCGAAGTTTTTTTTTAAATTAAAATAGTCTTCTGGCCCTACCTGTCACCCTGGTGATTGTAGTTCGCACGCTCATCTAGTCAAGACAGGAATATACATTTTAATTTGTTTTTTTTGAAAAGGGGGGACTCCCCGGCCTCTGCATCAGAATGATGCATACGGCCACATATATTTTAATTTGTGGTTGGTAAATGTTAGAGGTTGCAGCAAATATATTGTACACTGCGGGTCTTTCAGCCAAGTTTATAGGCAAGCATGTAGGGCCAGTGCTATGATGTGTCGCGTCAACTCGTAGAACGAGGCGAAGCTTGATTTTACTACACGCCTTCCCCCTCGCCCATGCGCGCGGTTGCTCGCAAACGAAGACAGGCTTTTGCTTAGTAGTTGTACTTCCACAACAAGCTACCCGTCCTGCTCGCGGTGGACGGACATGCAACAGTGGATTCGACACTGTAGAAGCAGTAGTAGTAACATCATTGTTCGTCTTCTTGAAGAGGCGAAGAGCCAAGCGCAAACCGAACGTTGCAGTTGCGAACATTGGAGCACGCATATAGCCAGGCTCTTGCATGAGACAAAATTGCTATGTGAGCCCACTATTGTACTAGTACGTACAACTACTTGCTAGTATAGCCCTGTAAACCAGAAAGGAGTATTTGCCCTTCTAGAGATTTCAACAAGTGACTAGACTACACCGAGACGGAGTACATCTTGTTTTATACTGCTTGTTCACTGGGCTACCGTGGTTCGCACGGCTGGTTCATTGGGCTGCCGTGGTTCGCACTCCTCCGACCTGAGTAGTACTCCCTCCGTTCCTAAATATAAGACTTCGTAGATATTTCACTGTGGACCACATACGGATGTATATAGATGCATTTTATGTGTAGATTCACTCATTTTTCTCCGTATGTGGTCCATAGTGAAATCTCTCCAAAGACGGGAGTAGTATAGTACTATTATATACCGCATCATTCTTTGCTCCTTCTTACTACTTCGACATGTGGGAGAGCCAGCATCTGGGTCGACGTGTCATGCACCAGATTAGAGCGTGGAATGGAAGGGGGCATCACCCCGGTCAGAGCGCCAGTAATTCATGACTATAGTGAGTGGTCATATCACAAGTCTTTCCAGCAGTAACGCGTCGTCAAATCACACAGCCCCACTCGCTCACCCTCCTTGTCTCTCTATCAAACCGCCTACCCGAAAACTGCCGCGGGTACTGCCCGGGAAAAGCCCTGCCCTCTACTTTTAACTACGCGAAAATAGTTCGAGCTTGTTCGTTCTATATAAATATAGTACTTACTGTATGTTTATTCACCCGTGGGGTTGTTCAATGAATGGAGGTGCGGGGAGCACAAGTGAACAATACTACCTCTGTCCGGGTTTATTGGTCCCCATTGTATTTCGTGCCAAATTTTGACCATAGATTAAACTAAGAAAATGTTCACGCATGTCACCAAACATTATATTTTTCAAAACTATGTTCAAATACGAATCCAATGAGATAATTTTTCTTGACATGCATTAACATTTTGTTAGTTAAATCTTTAGTCAAAATTTGGCACAAACTATAAAAGGGACCTATAAACCAGGACGGAGGTAGTACTGTAGTAGTAGTAAGTAGGAGTCGTAGAGTAGTCACCTTAAAAAGAGAGTTTCTTTTCTTTAATGCCACGTACACAAATTGAAACGCTTGTTGTGGAGAGAAAAAAGATAATCACTCCACTATATATGGGCGCAGGGGCCTGAGCGCTTGCTTTACTAGGGTTTCTCTCTTCATTCTCTCATCCTCTCCAGATATAAACAAGACAGTGGTAGCGACATTTTCTCTCTGCTCACCGCTGGTCACAGATCCGGCCGGATCCCTTCGGCCAGTGTGTGTAGAGGACTAAAAGGTGAATCGTTCACGCGGTCATCACCGCCGAGGGAGGAAACCCACAGCTGCCGGAGGGGCCCGATCCTCTTCCCGTGCGTTTTCTCCGACACAGTGTCCGCTCGGGAGGTCCTCCGACTCTTCTTCCTACCTGTCGTATTGTCCGCAGATCTGACCTGCCGCCACCGACATCCCGGCGACCCTCAGGTATAAGTTCTTCGAAAGCGGCCTTGCTCTACTGCCCCAGCTCCCCACGTGTCTGCATGTGCATCTTTTTCTGCTCCCATCAGCTCTTCCAAAGCCACCTACATTTTTAGAATTATTAGAGGTAAAGCTACTTCTTGCATTCAAATCTAGGGCTTTGTTCAAACAACGAAGAAAGGGGGAAAGTTGGAGCATGAATCTAGGACTTGATTCAAAGAGGAAATAATATGGTGAAAGTAGTAGAGACCGGATACCCACCCGGTCTCTTGGTTGAAAAGGGAAATAATGGGAAAACACAGTACACACTGGATAAGGAACAGATCTATTATTGGTTGAAAAAAGGATAGAAAGTGGCGGCTGGTGGACAAGTCAACAGAGTATGTCCAGGATTAGATTTGCTTCCATCACATAGTAAAAGGTCTCCAGGATTTGATTTGCTGCCCTCACATAGTAAAAGGTCTCAGGATTAGATTTGCTGCCCTCACATAGTAAAAGGTCTCATGATTAGATTTGCTACCCTCACATAGTAAAAGGTCTCAGGATTAGATTTTCTGCCCTCACATAATAAAAGGCCTCCAGGATTAGATTTGCTGCCCTCACATAGTAAAAGGTCTCCAGGATTAAGTTTGCTTCCCTCACATACCGTGAACAAGCTCGGCATCACCACTTTATGCCTCCTTGTAGGTACATTGTGCTGATGCGTCCACTGTCGCATGTCCTTATACCAACCTTTTCCTGTTTTTTTTGCGGGTAAACCAACCTTTTGCTATAAGGGCGCATGTAAAATGAAGCGATCACACTGTTACCTTAGGGACATGTCTAACCAGTGTTATTGTTAATCTAATGCCTCCAGTGATAAGATGCAATTAAACTGTGTTACAAATGGCACTCCTGCTGTTTTCCCCAGTATGATAAGTAAGTTGCTCCTTTACACTGCTAAGTGTCCTGGTGTCCCCACGGTCCCATGCCCTTAAACCAACTCTTTAGCTGCTGTTGATTTACTGTGTCTGGTAAACAAGCAATGCCACCATTAAAGTAATCCCATATCTGAGGAATCTCATTGTTGATCGTAATGCTTCTGGTAACATGAAGCATTGCTGACGTTTTAAAATTTCTACTGTCCTTGCGTGATTGCCATGAACATAATTAAGATGCTTCTTTTCATTTTGTATATGTTTCGTATATTCTTATTGACCAGCAACTGTTTACTTTCTATCATTTTGCAGATAGGGATATCCATTTCACCTTGTTGCTATTGTGGCCTTTTGGTGAACTACACAAAACACTTTTTTTTTGGAATGAGTGTCTTGTGCAGTTCAACTAAAATGTCACGTGGGCAACATCTCTCAATTTTGGTGGAACTGCACAAAATGGTTAAACTAAAGTGAAAGCATGCTCTCCTGTCTCCTTGTTTGGGCTTATGTAAACATGTTGTGCAAACCGGAATACTCTACTACAAATGTTGTGACGGTCAAGAGCAACATCTCTCAGTTTTGGTGGAACTGCACAAAATGGTTCAACTAAAGCGAAATCATGCTCTCTTGTCTCCTTGTTTGTGCTATGCAAACATGCTGTGCAAACAGGAATACTCTACTACAGATGTTGTGACGGTCAAGAGCATTCACCAAGTTCTTCGATTGTATGACATGGCTAGCCAAGATGGATTTAATCCCGATATTCACTTTATCAAAAGGCTCTAATGGGTTGGTTCTGAATCTTGCAAGTTGGGAATCAGTGCGATGTGTAGGCATCTTTGTTGTAATTATTACTTGATTCTTATTTGTTGGTTCTGAATCTTGCAAGCTGGGAATCAATGAGACGTGTAGGCATCTTTGTTGTACTTATTATTTAGATCTTATTTGTTGGTTCTGAATCTTGCAAGCTGGGAATCAATGATATGTGTAGGCATCTTTGTTGTACTTATTATTTGGATCTTATTTGTTGGTTCTGAATCTTGCAAGCTGGGAAACACGGCATGATGATGCAGAGGATAGCAACCATAACAAACAATTCAAACTTGGTAGTATTATCTTTGTGAAAGTGCGACAAATGTGCTGATCGTGTGCGTCCTGAGAATAATAATTCTAATTGTTGTGCATGTTGATCCCGTGGCACTGATAGAACGAGCCAATGCATTCCTTGTTTTAAGTATGAATTTCTACTAATGCTAATTAAATTTAAGTAAAGTGACCACTAACTCCTGTTATTACAGTACCAATACAGACCCGCTCATGAACCGACGTGTGGTCGGAGTAGGTTTCTTAATGGAGGCGTTTGAATTCGCCGAGGGTGCATCTTCTATTGGGCGTGCAGCGGACGAGGGAGGGGTAGTAACTGTTCTCGCCTGTACACACTCAGCTTACTATTGAATCCAGTTCCCCAAGAGCTGAAAAACGAACTGCTGTCGCCGCCTACACACTCGTTCACTGAAGAGACTCCAATGGCGATCCGAGGGGTGAGCCTGCTGGATATGGACTTCAGCAAGGAGTTAGTTTGCCGTTCAGTCCTATTGCTGCACCAAGTTGAATGTGATGTACACCGACGATACGGACTCGGTGAAGCTCTGCCTCGCCTCAGTCCTATGGCTGCACCAGGTTCTGGAGCATTCGCCCGTTTCATCGGCAGTGTCGACTGCACCTTCGCTACGGTGGAGAGAAGGAAGAATGCGATGATTCGGCCATCTGGTGCAACAAGCTTGTCGACATCCAGAAGCAATACAAGATCATCAGCAACAGGCAGGAGAAGGACTCCGTGGTTGACCTCGCTGAGACCATCATCGACCCCTGATACGCCAACATGAAAGAAGACGACTTGAACACGTGGGAGGTACCTCTGAATCTAGTCTATATAACCTACACGACCAAGGACGCGTACGCATGCTACGACATGTACAGGAAGATCTTGGACATGAGGGCGTGTCTGCTTCCCGTAACCGGTGAGTACACGGACAGCCGCAGCGTCATGATCAGGCGTGCCAGGAAGGTCTAGATGTTGTACTTTATCTGTTTATAAGCACCTTTATCATCTGAGTGTTTCATGCATTAGCCTATGTGTCGTAATTATCTGTTTTGTCCGAAATATTTCTTTTAAGAACCCATTAACCTGATTACTTTTTTTAGTGGCTATTTGCTAATGTATGTAAACTAGTTCACTTGTCCGTAAAAAAACTAGTTCACTCGGCTGCCGTGCTTTGAATCTCCTTCCTCCCAACATATTGCTCTCCTCAGGTGGATCCAGCGGGTCTCTGGATTTTCTCCCACTTTCTTTTTCGATGTAAACTGAGTTTTCTCCCAGTACTTTCCCCTAGAACCAACTCAACTGTGCCACGTCTAGCCTAAAAAATAATAATACCCCACGTACTATTAACTCATCAAACTAAAATGATATTTTATTTCGTAAGTTGAAAGTTCTTACAAAATAATAATAATAATTGTTTATATATAACTTGCCAACTTAACTCCTAGTGATTGCGTACATAAGCTTGCAAAGATTTTACTGACGTGCAATCATGTGTTTATGTTTTTATAACATTTCCCCGTCTAGCCCAACATGATATTTTCACCTAGCCCAGCAAGTCCACGGATTTCGAGAAAAATGCAAATGGGATTTAAACAGGCTGCATAGATGCTACATCATTGTTTCACCCAGCCCACCAAATGGACTAAAAAAACAAATGGACTAGCTCACATGTGGGCCAGTAGGTCGAAGCCTAAGAAGGCGTTGGATTTACATCCAACGGCCGGCATTCTTCTTCAATCTCTCGTCTTCTTCCCCCAGCGCAGCCGGAACCGCCTGCTCCAGCCTTCGGCGTCCAGCGGCGTTGTTTTGCGCTCCTCAGTGAAACGTACCCCGCCGACGGACAGGCCATCCCTCCACTCCGCACCTCCTGTTATTCTCTGCCGTGTGTAGGCCCACCCCGCACCCGAACCAGTCAAGTTTCCCACTCCTCTCCGTCTGCGACTCCACTGCCGCGTCTTCCCCATCTCCGGGTTGTTCCAGTCTGGGGCCTTGCCGTCGTCCACCGCCTCAGTGTGCTCGGCGCAGTGTGGTCAACATACGAGAGTCATTGGAAGAGGACTGTACGTGGAGAGCCTGACGGTTGGGACCCACGAGGTCCATGGTCGCATGCAAGGAAAGTTCCTCCTTATTACGCACTGTACATGCACTATACGTGGGAAGGTCTTCTGTATTTCGCGAAAAAATGCCCCCCCCCCCCGCTGACAGGTCGGACCCACCAGCTATATCTTCGCACGCAAGGAAGTGCCTCCTTATTACGCACCAAAAAATGAATACCCCCTGCTAGCTAGGACCCACCATAGTGGGTGGCTGACTTGTGGGCCTACTAAGTTGACGAGGACGGATGGCTTTGTCAACTTAGTCAATATGAACGATTCTAGATCCAGTGATCGTACGATGTCCATCCAACGGCCATAGTGCTTCTTCAACCTCTGGTCTTCTTGCTCCAGCCACCCAAAGCAGCGCCGGTTGTGCCGCGTGCTCCTGCCTCTCATGGCCGGCTGTGATGCCGCGGAGGCCTCACCGCCCCCTAGTACTCCCACCACTGGCCCAGGGTATCCCTCTACTCACCCACACCCCCTATTATTCTGCGGCGATAGCAGCCTCGCACCGCAGCCGAACCAGTGAACCCTCGTACTCCTCTCCGCATGGGCATCCACTGCCGCGTCTTCCCCGGCTCCTCGTCGTCCCCTTCCTAGGCCTCGTCGTCGTCCACCGCCTTGGTGCTCTCGGTGTGGCGTGGTCAATGTGGTCAATGACCGACTTCTATCGGAAGAGTACTATACGTGGAGAGGCTGACAGCTGGGTCCAAGGCCACAGCCCAGTTTTCTTATTTGCCAAGTAAGTCGCTTTGTCAGGCCTGTTGGGCTGCAAATCTTTCAAGACGAGGAGAGCTTCATTCGGCTGGCCGAGAAAATGGCCTATCAGTAATGAGAAATGGGTTGTACATTTTTAAAACACATCAAACCGGCAATTAGTTTCAACTATCTTTTTTTCACTTTGAAATTTTAAATTACATTAATTTTTATGCATGGAGAATTTGTTGGATTTTATGTTGATATACATTTATTTTTAAAATCAGTATGAATGTGAGTCAAAATTTGGGGATTAAAAAAAGTTCAGACCGCACCGAAATATGCAAAATTTCGTATAATTTTTTAACCGTGGCGACAATATGGGCTGCAATGCTAACAAAAAGAATATGGGCTCCAAACAAAACCTTAAGAATTAGCAATTGGGCTGTAAATTACTAGAAATAATGGCAGATGGGCTGTATGCTGTTTTCCATAGACTTGAGGCTTTCCAAAAAAAAGGTTGACGCACAAGCAGTGACTGTTGGATGGCCATCCAACAGCCGTCGTGCTTCTTCAATCTCTGCTCTTCCTGCTCCAGCCGCTCAAACAAGCGCCGGCGGGACTCCCTGCTCCCTCCTCCCCGCGGCCGGCTATGCTACCACGCAGGCCTCACCGCCCAACCGTACTCCCATAGCTGGTCTAGCCATCCCTCTACTCACGCACACCTGCTGTTATTCTCCGGCGATGGCAAACGAACCAGTAAACCCTCGTTCAGTCGTACTCCCCTCCGCGTGGGACACAACTGCAGAGTCTTCCCTGCCTTTGTGTTGTCCCCTTCCTAGGCCTCGTCGTCGTCCACTGCCCTGGTGCTCTCGGCGCGGCCTGGTCAACATGGTCAACGACCGACATGCATCTGAAGTGGACTGTACGTGGAGAGGCCGATAGCTGGGTCCACGGCCGCACGCAAGGAAATGCCTCCCTATTACGCGCAAAATAATGATTCCTCCACCTGACATCGGGGACCCACCAAAAGGGCCTCAGTATTTTGTGAAAAAACGTTACCTCCGCTGACAGCTCGGACCCACCAGCTATATCTTCGCACGCAAGGAAGTGCCTCCTTATTATGCACAAAAAAATGAATACTCCCCCTGTTAGCTGGGACCCAGTATAGTGGCAGGCTGACTTGTGGGCCTACTAAGTTGATGGGGACGGAGGGCTTTCTCAACTTAGTCAATATGCACGATTCTGGCTCCAGTGACCTTACGATGTCCATTCAACAGCCGTAGTGCTTCTTCAACCTCTGGTCTTCTTGCTCCAGCCGCCCAAACTAGCGCCGGTCGTGCCTCGTGCTCCTGCCTCCCATGGCCGGCTGCGATGCGGCGGAGGCCTCACTGCCCCCTACTACTCCCACCGCTGGCCAGGCCATCCCTCTACTCACCCACACCCCCTATTATTCTGCGGCAACGGCAGCCTCACACCGCAGCGAACCAGTGAACCCTCGTACTCCTCTACGCGTGGGCATCCACTGCCGCGTCTTTCCCGGCTCCGCGTCGTCCCCTTCCTAGGCCTCGCCGTCGTCCACCACCCTGGTGCTCTCGGCGTGGCGTGGTCAACGTGGTCAAGGAACGGCTTCCATCGGACGTGGACTGTACGTGGAGAGGCTGACAGCTGGGTCCACAGCCGCAGCAAGGAAGTACCTCCTTATTACGTGCAAAATAATTTTTCCTCCACCTGACAGCGGGGACCCACCTGACGGGCCACCATATTTCACGAAAAAAATGATTCCCCCCTGACTGCTGGGACCCACTAACTACACCTTCGCACGCAAGGAAGTGCATCCGGGCAAAAAAACGATTCACCCCCCTGACTGTTAGGACCCACCAGCTACATCTTTGCATGCAAGGAAGTGCGTCCGGGCAAAAAAAAACGATTTGCCCCCCTGACTGCTGGGACCCACCAGCTACATCTTCGCATGCAAGGAAGTGCCTGACAGTCGGGACCCACCTGGTCGAAGCGTACGTAGCGTTGTCATTCTGGTCGTGAACGTGTACGTACATACTGGTCGATGTAGAGGCGCGCACGTGTCGTAGATGTAGAGGCGCGCACGTGTCGTAGTAGAGGTGCACACGTAGCATGTACACGTACGTACAACGGCGACGGTGCAAAAAAGAAAATATGGCCACATACGTACATACGGGCAGGGTCTCTAACGCCTATCGCACATACATACATGGCTGGGTCGAAACGGAGAAACAACGTCGTCGTCGTGTTCATGGGGAGGCAATGAAATGCGTCGTGTTCATCGGGAGGCAACGGAATGCGTGGGAGCCAACCGGCTGTGTCGGAACGGAATGCGTGGTTGTGTTCATCAGGAGGGCTTGGACGGAACAGGCGATGGAAACGAGGCCTGGCGTACCGCACAACGGAGGAAACGGCCATATGTTCGAACGGCTACGTTCGAAACGGGGTCCTGTTGATCGGGAGGGGCCTGGCGTACCGTAGAATGGAGGAAACAGACCTCCTACGGTGGAAACAGGGGTCCTATTGATCGGGAGGGGTGTGGCGTACCGCAAAACGGAGGAAACAGACCTCCTACGGTCAAAACGGGGGTCCTGTTGATCGGGAGGGGCATGGCGTACCACAAAACGGACGAAACGGACTT
>NC_041385.1:272499576-272560244 GCF_002162155.2 Triticum dicoccoides | reverse complement strand
GTGGCGTACCACAAAACGGGACTCCACGGGATACTGTTCATCTCCACCGTCGACCTCCTCCAGCCGCCACGGGCTACCGTCGACCTCCTCCAGCCGCCACGGGCTACCGTCGACCTCCTCTAGCCTCCACGGGCTCCTGTTCATCCAGCCTCCACCGTGCACTACTCCACCGGCTACTATTCAATCACCCCTCCACGGGAACCCCTCCATCGTCTATAGTTCATCCAGCCCTCCACACCACAGGGTCCTGTTCAACCACCCCTCCACGGCCACCCCTCCACCGTCTACTATTCATCCAGCCCTCCACACCACGGGTTCCTGTTCATCCAGAGGCAACGCCACCGCTCACTGTTCATCCACCCCCCCCCTGCAACGCTCACTGTTCATCCCAGAGGCAGCATTAATCGGCTTTAGTTAGCAGCAGAAGCGAAGGAATCACTCCATCGGGTTCAGTTAACAGCCATCGATCGATCGCTCGGGTTCAGTAACGCGTAGCCTGCAGTGCAATCGCTCGGGTTCAGTTAGAGCCCAACGCCTCACTCAGGTTCAGTTAGAGCCAACGCCTTGCACACACGCGTGTACCTGTACGAGAGAAACGTGCATTGCTCTCCTACCGTAACCGGCAACTCCCCGAAATTTTCCTCCCCCTCGCTTCTACCACGGTTTTTTCCCTCATGGACGGCCCAAAGAATGTCATGCAGCTGCGTCTCCGGCCCGCCCAGGACGAAAAGCCCATTTTCTGTCATGATTTTTTGTCATAGAAGTAGGAGCCAACCATATCTATGATGATACCGGGTTTTGTCACAATTATCGTCATAGAAGTGTCATATGTATGACAGAAAAAAAATTCGTTCGGCCCAAAATGTCACGGATGTGTCTTTTTTTGTAGTGATGGTCATCACTCAAAGCTATCAGATTTCAAAGGACTAAGCCTCCCAGTTTCAGTCAAGTGGTTGATACTTTAGAAGCCAATGATTTGTTGCAAACTATTGAAAATAAGCTTGAGATTGCTCATATTGAAGAAGCTAATGACGTTTCGTTCACTACACACTATCTTGAAGGAGCTGCTGCTATATGGCGGGATAATGCTAAAGCTATGTGGCCTGCGGGCGAAGAAATAACTTGGACTAATTTCAAGGAACATTTCCGCAAGTACCATATTCCCACCGGTATTATGAAGGTCAAGCAACGTGAATTCCTCGCTCTCACCCAAGGAAGTCTGTCAGTGAGTCAGTATTCGCACAAGTTCAACTATTTGCCCTGTTATTATCTCTATGATGTGGCCACGGAAGAAAGGAAGATCGACATGTTACTCGGAGGATTAAACCCACACCTTAGGTGCACTCTCAGTATGCTCGACTTTCCAGACTTTCAGACTTTGGTAAACAAAGCCCTCATTGCAGAGAGGGAGCACAAGCCGGTGCACGATAAACGACCCACGAATAATGACCACAAGCATAAATTCGAGCCCAAGAAGGACGAACAACTGGTGCAGAAGGCTCGTACCTGGCAGCAGACTCAAGTTGAATACAAACCAAATTGGTAGAAGAATGTGAACAAGACCACTACTCAAGTCAAGAATGCGTGACCAGTCCAGTGCGTGAAGAGTGTCAGCGCAACAACTCCTGCTTCAATTGTGGACAAACCGAACATTATGCCAGACAGTGCCCCAAGAACGGCAAGTTGAATTCCCCATTCCAGCTAAAAGTCAACCACATGGGGCCATACCCTGTCCAGAGGACCATCCAAGGGCAAGTTCATCACCCCTCCATAGACGAAGACCAAGAAGACCCAGAAGTCATCATTGGTATGTTTCCTGTTAATAACATACCTGCAATAATTTTATTTGACTCTAGGGCTTCCCACTCTTTTGTTTCGCGGAGTTTCGTTTTCCAAAACAAATTTCCTTGCTCGATTTTGGGAAGAAGTATGATGGTTCAATCCTCGGGATCTATGCTCAGAAGCAATCTGGTCTGCCGTAATTTGGAAATTGATATCGAGGGAGTCCGTTTTCCAACTTCTTTGATAGTCATCGAGTCTGCCAAGTTGGATGTTATTTTGGGAATGAACTGGTTGACCCAATATCAAGTATGCATCAACTGTGCGACTCGGGAAGTCACCTTGACAAGTTAGGAAGGGCGATCCACAAAATTCTATGCCCGTAAAAGCATCCTCAAGAGAGAGTTGGTCTTCACCGCTCTAGCTGAAGAGTTGGAATTAATTCCTGTGGTCAGTGAGTTCCCCGATGTATTCCTTGAGGAATTACCATAAATGCTGCCAGACCAAGAGCTTGAGTTTGCAATTGACCTTGTGCCGGGACCACACCGTTATACAAGAATTATTATAGAATGCCTTCGTCAAAACTAGTGGAGTTAAAGAAACAACTTGATGAGATGCTTCAGAAAGGATATATCCATCCAAGCTCTTCACCGTGGGGATCACCCGTAATATTTGTGGACAAGAAAGACGGCAATCTCAGAATGTGTGTGGACTACCGTCGGTTGAACGATGTCACCATCAAGAACAAATACCCGCTGCCAAGGATTGATGATTTGTTTGATCAACTCAGTGGGGCAAAAGTATTTTCCAAGATTGATTTAAGGACCGGATACCATCAGGTCAAGATCAAGAAGGAAGATATTCCTAAGACCATGTCACTACCCGATACGGTCTTTACGAATATACAGTGATGTCTTTCGGTCTCACCAATGCCCCTGCCTTTTTCATGCATATGATGAATAAGGTATTCATGGATTTCTTGGATAAGTTTGTGGTGGTCTTCATCGATGACATTCTCATATACTCAAAAAGTGAAGAGCACAAGGAACACCTCAGAGCAGTCTTGCAGAGACTCCGTGACCATCAACTCTATGTAAAATTCAGCAAGTGTGAGTTTTGGCTCAACCAAGTCAACATTTTGGGACATGCTCTGTCAGCGGAAGGCATAGTTGTGGATCCCAGCAAAGTGAAAGACGTGCTTGATTGGCAGCACCCACGACCGTATCAGAAATCCAAAGTTTTCTTGGATTAGCCGGATACAACAGCTGTTTCATCGAAGGTTTTTCCAATATTGCCAAGCCAATGACAGAGCTCCTCAAGAAAGATAAGAAGTTTGAATGGACTGAGGACTGTGAGAAGAGCTTTAACAAGCTAAAAACCAGATTAACATCAGCACTAGTATTGACTCTCCCAGACATCTATTGCAGCTTTGATGTGTACTGTGATGCATCCAGGAAAGGTATTGGATGTGTACTCATGCAAGATGGCATGGTTGTAGCCTACGCATCTCGCCAGCTACGACCCCATGAAGGGAATTATCCTACACATGATTTGGAGTTGGCCGCTGTTGTGAAAGCTCTAAAAATTTCGAGACATTACCTCATTGGAAAAAGGTTTTAGATATTTACCGACTACAAGAGTCTCAAATATATATTTACTCAGCCAGACATAAACCTTCGATAGCGAAGATGGATCGACTTGGTCAAGGACTATGATTTGGGAATAAATTACCATCCGGGTAAGGCCAACATGGTTGTTGATGCTCTCAGTTGCAAGCCTACCAGTTTAAATGCCATGATGGATTCCTTGCCTCCTGAACTCCGACAAGAGATTGTTGAGCTTAACTTGGTGATTGTGGACGCCGGCCTTGCAAATATATTGGAAATAGCTCCTACCCTCGAGGATGAGATTCGCATGGCCCAGGAAGACGACTCAACTCTACAAGGCCATATCAAACGTCTGCAAGAAGGCAAGACCCATGATTTCTCTAAGGATCTGCAAGGTACACTAAGGTTTCAAGGACGGATTTGTGTGTCGGAGCAAGCAGACCTGAGAAAGAAGATTTTGGCAGAAGCACATGAATCCTTGTATTCAATTCACCCCAGAGGTACCAAAATGTACGATGAGCTTCGGCAGATATTTTGGTGGGATGGAATGAAAAAGGACATTGCATACTTTGTCGCTTTTTGCGATGTATGCAACAAAGTGAAAGCAGAACACCAGAAACCCGCCAGATTTCTCCAACCCCTACCTGTCCCACAATGGAACTGGTATGGTGTCTGCATGGACTTTGTCACCGGTCTACCTAGGACTCACCGAGGCAATGGAGTATGGGTCATAGTGGACATGCTGACTAAGGTGGCTCATTTTATTCCCATCTGCACCACATATCGAGCCGATCAACTCGCACAATTATATGTGTCCAAGATAGTCAGTCTGCATGGAGTACCAAGAATGATCACTTCAGAATGAGGTTCACTCTTTACCTCCGCATTTTGGTCATGCCTCCATCAAGCCTTGGGGACTGCCCTAAAGTACAGCATAGCCTATCACCCGCAGATGAACAGTCAGACTGAGCGAGTAAATCAAATACTTGAAGATATGCTTCGAGCAGGTGCGTTAGCCCACGGACCCAAGTGGGAAGATTGTCTGCCATATACGGAGTTCTCATACAACAATAGTTTTTAGACCATTCTGAAGATGTCCCCATATGAAGCTTTGTACGGCCGCAAGTGCCGCACTCCATTAACTGGTCCCAAACCGGAGATAGCCACATTTTCGGAACTGATTTAATATTCAATGCTAAAAAGCAAGTCAAGGAGATCCAAGATAGACTTCAGTTGGCTAAGTCACGACAGAAGAGTTATTATGATGCCAAACACCAAAAAGTTAGTTTTGAACCCGGAGAGCATGTGTATATCCGAGTCACACCCATGAAGGGAATCAAGAGATTTCAGACCCGAGGAAAATTGGAACCCAGATATATTGGTCCATTCCCAGTTATGTCCAGAGTTAGCACAGTTTCTTATCAGTTGGAATTGCCACCGGAATTGTCAGAAGTACACAACATGTTCCATGTATCACATCTGAGAAGGTGTATTTCACCACCTGAGAAAAGGAATGGTATGTAAGAAATAGAGCTTGACAAGGATTTAACCTATGAGGACAGACCATTCAGAATGTTGGATGAGACAGAAAGAGTCACTCACAGTAAAGTGTCAAGTTTTATAAGGTTCAGTGGGAGCATCATACCGAGGAAGAAGCAACCTGGGAAAGAGAGGAATTTTTAAGGATAGCCTACCCAGGATTGTTTTCTCGAACAACCAAATCTCGAGGACGAGATTCATCCTAAGTGGGGGAGGTTTGACAGCCTGGTTTTTGCCTTCTCTGTTTTTTCGGACTTCATTTGCTTCTGCTTTGAATTTATAGTTTTTGAATCAATTCAAATGGACTTAAACACTTGGGAATGTCCTTGATTTTCACCCAAGTGACTCATTCATCTCTAACTGGTCATTCTTTCTCTGAAAAATCCCAAAAATGACCCAAGGAATATTTTTCATAAAAGAAAAATATTCATTTTCTTCTCTGCAACTAACTTCAGAAGCTTGTGCTCCAAAGCAACCCTCATTTTTATTGCTCCAACAATCCTGAGAAATTTCCCAAATATTCTTTGAACCCAAGGGCACCTCCCTAACCAAAAATATTGCATCGCTTTTTGGAATATTTTTGCTAAAGAAAATCTTTTTTTTCTGGACAGAGAAGTCACTTTACACAACAAGTATACTTCCAATGAGGCTGATTTTTCTTGAGCTTCATTATCTTCCTAAGAGACTACAAAACCCTAAAGCTCTGCCCTAAACTCTTACTAGATCACTGCTAACCTCACAAGTTACTGTCCAGAAACTTACCAGGAAGTAAACCACGCACACAAAGCTCCTGTGATCAACTTAAAGCTTTGGAACAACTCAAACCACCAAGGACTACACGCCAGACATGAAGTTTATGCTAGGTGCGGCATGACACAAGATTTCACCTGGTGACCATGTTCATCCAAGCGTGCTGGCATGCCGACGACGCGCTTTGCATCGCGCCCGAGCCTTTGTTGAGCTCGTGCTCGCTTCCCCGACCGCTGCACCTTGCCAAACTTTGCCACAATCGCCGTCCCGACGCCATTAACTCGCCTTTGGCGCTCCCCGACCCCGGAGCTTGCCACAGCGGGCACGGGCACAACATGGCCAAGCTTACAGTGCGCCCATGCCACTGTGCTTGTCGCCACCCGCGCTCCTATGCTCGTCTCTGCCCTTCCACAGTGGCCGCATGAGCTGCGTCGCCTTCTCCCCCTCTCGCTGGCGCCGTTCGTTGCAGGGCGCCCTATCCAGAAGCTCTCCGACAGAGCCCGATCCCCCTCCTTGATCGCCTATAAATACAACCCTCCCCAGCATCCTCGAGCATCACCGCACACTCACCCAACCTCCACAAGTCGTAGCGAAGCCGCAGCCCGGCCGGACAGGCCTCTCGCTGCCGCCCCAACCCGAGCTCACCAGCGCTTCCCCGTAGCTCCTCCACCTCACTCCAGTGCCTCTCGAGCTCCACCCACTCCTCAGGAAACTCGCTGGTGGTGCATTGGTGTCGTTCTACCCCGTTGGAGCCCCTAGTGCAGCCCCACGTTGCCGTCGTCCCCAACTCTAGCGAGCTTTGTGTTCTGCAGCCACTGGAGAGTCTAGTTCTGACCCCGTCCGACCTCCTCTGCCAAACCACGGGTATGGGTAGGTTCGCCTCGACCCCCTCTCTCTTTCTATCCCTCTAGTTCTGGTCACTGGGCACTCCTCACCGGAGAACATGCCGGAGAAGCGTCGCCCGCCTTTGTTTCTTTCTCTTTCTCCCCCGACCTGACGCATGGGCCTGCTGTTAGCCTCACTGCTCAGACCCGAAGAGGTATGAGTGGTGGCGTATTCCTGGAATACGCCATCGACGTCACCCCCTGTTTTTCTTTTTATTCAAATTTAACCAAATTTTGACCAAAAACTTTGACCTGATGTAACTTTTTAACCATAAGTCCAAATGAGTTGATTCTTTTTGCATTGTGTTCTTATTGAAAAGATCTAGCAGCACACCAAAGATGAGAATTTTATCTGCTGCCTAGATTTTCTGTTAATTTTCAGAAGTGTTCTTGATGTTTTCTTTTTGTATTTTAATTGTTTTCAGAAGGAGAAGCTTGTCTTGGAGAGACCCAGGAGGAGTGTGAAGCTCCTCTGAACTAAGGCAGGCCACACCAACACTTTCATGGTGTCATTGCAATATTCATGATTTTACAACTTGAAGATGAGTTATTTCTTGCATATAATTATTTAATAAATAATGCTTATGTTAGTTATTTTGTCATGAGTAAAATGCTTAGTCTACAGAAATGAGTACCTAGACTAGTGTGATCTAGCATGAGTAGTTTGACTATGTGATTTTGCTATGGTTGTGATATGACTAACATCGGTATTATTTTCTTATGTGAATGTTTGGTTTCATATGGCAATGATAAAGCTAAAAATTATGAGTGCTAATAACGAGTGAAAAAGAATCAGTAATGTTTAGTGATGACTTGTGCAAGTAGAACTTTGATGATGTTGATCTTTTTATTCTAAGTGATATGTGATGCATGTCGAATGGTTGTATGATCATGTCATATGGTGACTCAAGTATTTTCATTTCAAGTTAAACCTGATGTTAATTGAACTTGAACATAAAGTTGATCGAGTCATGGTGACACTAAATCGAGTTTTTCCCAGTGCAACCACATTTTCCTTTATGGGAAGGCCGTTATTCAGTCTGTTGTCATGCCTCTGGTCGGTGCCTCCAACGAGGGAAGGTTATGGTCGTGTGGTACCCTAGCCCGGTATGCAAACATAACCTTGTGTGCCTGTTGTTGTTGTTATGGTACCTTGTCCCCATTTGGGACCGTTTAAGCTTTGCCATGATAGTACTTGTTGATGCTTTTGGTAGGCACGGGGAGACCCATGACTTAGACCAGTGGGGAGTTAGTCGGAGTGGCCGAGATAGTTTCATGGCAATGGGAGAGTTCCGTCGGAATGTCATTGGTCCACCCGAATGGGAGTGCAAGGCCATGGGTTCCATGATGTGGGTCCAGTGTACTACCTCCGTAGAGTGTATTTAATATATCGATAGCCAACTCCTCGTTTATGGACACAACTCGTGAGTAAGTCACACTAGGGATCAACATTAATAAGTAATCCTGCACACTAAGTTATATGTTTGGCACTGATTAAATGATGAGATCGGTGAGATTGTTGTTGTGGAAACCAAAGTGTTGGTTTCATTTGTGATCCGTGAATGATCACCGTTTCATTACAAGGTAACCCCTTGGTAAGAGAGTCTGAGGGACTCGGTGCACAAGTGTGGTTGCATGGCATCAGTAATATGATTATCTGCATTCAACTTGATTAAATGTCATGATATTGTTTGACATTATGGTTATGTTTGTTGTGAGCTTGCAAGTACATTCAATGTACTGACCTGGCGTGTTATGCCAGCTTTCAGGAAATTATAACCGGATTGGAGTGCTATCATGTCTAGATCGTGTCCACATTGGTGTTCCTGTGCTATGGAGTCACGCTTCGTCGTCGTTCCGCTGCTGCGTAGTTGTCGTGATCGAGTCCACTTTATTTTCACTAAATAATGTACATATTGTTCAGCCGCACCGTGTGTGCCACTTGCGATGCGGAGCATCCCACGTTCATCCCATGAACAATCCTACTACTCTCCAAACCCCAAGAGGACATATGACGAGACCTCGAACATACGCCATTTGACACAAGGTGAACTCGCTCCTCTCTGAATCGTCACTTTCCACATGTGAGACATGGCTACTACCACAAACATATGTGCTATGCATGTCCAGGAACCAGGAGGAAGGCCATGGAACAGCTAGGAGCCTTGGACAAGACGGCGAGGACACCAAGCACGAGGAACAAGAGGAACAGCTGGTAGGAAGCTACACCTCCCGGACATCCGACGACCTTCAGACGACCGACGATCTCCGGACGTCCGACGCCTGGAGACTTCACCAGCCAGATCGACTCCAGCCGAGGCTACCTACAGCGCCTGGACGACCGCCCGACACCGTACGTCCGACACTCATCAGCGCCCGGACGACCGACCCCGACCGGATGTCCGACACCAACAGTCCAGTACGGAAACATCGGAAGTACGAAGGCCTTCGGACGTCTGACGCCACCTGTCCAGAGCCAATATGCCGAACATCTGACAAGCACCAGACAACCGGACCCTCGTGAGCCACCGGACATCCGGAACCTGTCGAACGACCGACGCCTGTGTGTGCGCAGCTTCGGGCCCGAGGCCCATGTACCCTTTCACTTCGCCCCCATTTGCACTTAGACTATAAATAGACCGCCTCCTCCTCCTAGAGAGGGTTAGTGTTGATTTAGCTCATTTGTGACATAGAGCCTCGCTCATCCATCCGGATCTACTCCATCACGAGGGACCGACACATCTTGGGAGAAGATCCTTGTTGGATTCAAGACCTCCTTTTGGAGAAGACCATCTTCAAGACCTCCTCATGGAGAAGAACCGGTTACCCTATGTATCATCCCTTGTTGGATTTGGATCTTGTATTACCTTGTGCCTCGATGACCTAGCGCATGTGTGACTTTATTCTTGTTGGTTGAGTGTTCTCTTGTGTTTTTCCCTCGTTTCCCCTCTCGTGTTCTTTGTGTTCTTGGTGGATTCCCCTCCAAACATGAAAGATCGAACTAGGGTTCTACCCTACATCATCTTGGTATCAGAGCTAGGTTGATCACGTTTTTGGAGCCCCTACCCTTTGTTTTCTAGCTCGATTTTGTTGATTCCATCCTAAATCCGAAAATCCCCACCAAAAATAGCCCCAATTTTTTTTGTGATTTGTTGGTTTGATGATGTTTTGTTGATTTTGATCTGTGCATTTGCTTGGTTTCAATTGGATCTAGCATCTCCCCAAGATTCCCAATCATTCACCCATGAAATCTCATCAATTTTGACCCCGAAATATCCATTTTTCGCCCAAAATTGTGCCCCGGATCTCGGATCTCGCGTTGACCCTGACCCACCGGACGACCGGCATTTTACGGACGTACGGACCCCCCACGAAGCACCGGACGTCCTTCATCCACCGGGCGACCGGAACCGGACAATAGAACAGAATTTACAGATGTCCGAGCCCGACCGGACGTCCAACGACCAGACATCCGTCCATTTACGGACGTCCGTTACCTGTAGTTTCAGACTTCGGCTGATTTCTGTATCGTCCATAACTAATTCATCCGAACTCCGATTTTGACGTTCTTAAGCTCGTTTTGAAGCTATTGGCATCCTTCATTCCACAAAAATACTACCAACACCATTTTACTCCATCTAATTTTCTAAAATTTGGCAAGTTTGCCTAAGCCCTCCACCATATCATCCATATAGCCACCACCGTCTTCCGCAACCTAACCCATTTTGATCCCCTTTGCATTAGTGGTTGCTTGAGTAGTGATTCGAGTCTCCTAAGGTGTTTCGGCTACTTAGGTACGGTTGCTTGTTCATCAACCACCACCTCCACTTCCACATAACCTTTCCACCATACACTTCCGACAACCCAACTTAACCCAATTTTTGTTTGAGCTTCTTTGAGTTGTGGCTTGTGTCTCCTAATGTGTTTCGGCTACTTAGGGACGGCAACTTCAACTTCGACTTGCATATCCCTTCATTCCACTTCCGCATTGCCAAGTGCAAACCACCACCGCTCTCCGCTACCACCATTTGACATTTGCCTTTGGAGATTTTGAGTTTGCAGTTTTTTCCATTTCCTAGGGTGTTTCGGATAACTAGGAACGGGTCGACATCGGCAACACCGCCTCTCAACATCGCCAAGGACGGTAACCTCGATGACACCATTGTATACTCTAGCCCATTTTGCGTCACTTGCCTATCGAGACTAGCCATTTGAGTATTGCCGGCAACGTTACTTGTGCACATTACTGATCATACTTCCCATAGCATACATATCATTTCATCGTGGTGCGTATATTGGTATCATATCTTGTGTCACAACGTTGTTTCCGCATATACGCAATTGCTATCTTGGTTTGTGCATTGTGCAAAAGTGGCCATACAACAAAAGATTAAGCTTTTAAGCAAAAAGAGAGAGCAAAGATCTTGTAAGCAAGTGCCATAGCATCATACCACATTGCATATAAGATTGTCATATCCAATCATCTTGGATCATCTTGAGAGAAACACCGGGAACCATACATACATAGCATACTTGGGATAGAAAGTTTATCCATTTTGCATCTTATAGGTTGTGCACAAGTGTCGTATACACCTTTTGAGCAATCATGCTAGCGTCTCTCTTGAGTTGTGCAACACGAGCGTTTTCCATGGATTCCACATTTTGTGCTCATTCCTTGGCTGCATGACCCCATTTATCTATCCGTGTGTGCGTTTCTGTGTGCCTTGCTATTGGTCTACTTGTTTCACTTGCGAATTTGTGAATCTTTTTCAACATTATTGACTCTTGCTAACATTTTTCATCAAATTTTTGTGCCACTATCCTCACCGAGCTCCACCATAAGCTTTCCTTGTGTAGGTGTGAGAACCAACAAGAATTGGTACCAATTGTGCTATTTCCTTATTACACATTTGAGTGATCATTGATCCATCTTCAACATCGGTCAAGGTACATTTGGTCTAGTTCTTCTCTTTCTCCCACTCATATTTGCTCGAGTCTTGTGATGGATAGGCAAGGCATTTCATCTCCGCTCAAAAACAACCACGACGGCGTGAACAACTACATCACCAAAGCGTCCATCTTTGATCTACAACGACAAATGCAAGGCGCACAATCTAGATTACGGGAGCGCATCAAGAACATCTCCATCGACATTCGTCACTCCGAAGCAAGGAAAAGGGACTACATCGACTAGAAGCTTTCTGCACATAAAGAGGAGCAAGATGCAAGTATGGAGGAGATTCGGGCCTTGATCAAGTCTTCTTCCCCTTTGTCATCTTCAAGGCGGCGATGTTCAAGCCACAAGTCTTCGGAGCGCGAAAACGATGCAAGCGCAATTCGTCCACGTCCACATCTTTGTGATGACCACTGTCACAATCGTGATCAACATCATCATGAAGGGCAAGTCACCTCCAAGCAACATGTGCACGACGACGACGAACGACATCTACTACGAGCTCAAGCATGAGAATGACACCATCATCATGAAGATGCTCGCCAAGCGCAAATGCACAAGTCCCAACAAGCCCTACTTCATGCCAAGTCCAAGCTTCATGATCGAAAGAGAAGACCGCGAGACGAGCTCCACCAAGATGGAGCTACGGCTACCACCACCACTTCGGCATCTTTGCCAAGTGCTATCAAGGCATCTTCTCCTTTGGACGTACGGCATCTTCGCCTACTTCCCATGAGTACGCCTACAACGACTTCATCAAGTCCAAGGCGACCACCTACAAGTGAGGGCGACACTTCCATCTCTGGAAGCCCCTCAAGGAAGACTTCCGAGCATGGGAAACTCCCTTCGGTCATGCAGACGAGCTACAAGGTGCCACATCATATGGGCCTCCAACACCAAGACGGTGACAAGAAGGTCGAGCAAGGGCCATCGCCTTCGACCGCGGCTATAGGAGTTGAGCATGGAGACATTTGCACCTACATCTCTTCGACATCCACATATGTCGAGATGCCTCATTTGTCATCTGAGGAGAGCCACCACCCCATGAGTGAGATGAGTGACTCCACCCAATATGACATTAAGCGCATCTCCTATGAGAGGATGAGTGTGACCACCACTAGCCCCACACATCAGAGCATGCCACACATCCTATGCGAGGTTGAGCGACATTTGAGTGACTCCACCAAATATATGAGTGAGAGCATCCTTGAGGGAGTGAGTGAGCCACAACACTTAGCTAGTGAGATAGTTGACACCGCATGTGAGTCCACTATGATTTCTAACGACTTAACCTCTACTCCTAGTTTGTTTTCTTCTTTGGTGCTAGGTCTCCTACATGACGACATGCCTACCCTCGATGAGTCCATCCCTCCAATGGGAAAATCGATGGCCATGGAGGACGATGATGCACCCCCACATGGTTCCATCAAGATGAAGTTGACCACCACTTGATCTTCCACACCTCACCAACAACACATGAGCAACGCTCCAAAGTTAACATAGGTCATGGTGCTTCTCTTGTCCCACTAGCGGACTATCTTACCAATGATTGCTCCCATGATGTTGACCCACCTATTCCCATGCTTCATGCTAGTGCGACTCCCTCATGTCATGACTTACCTATTTATGATGAGTATGATGATGAGCATGTTGAGTTGCCTAGTTGTGATGCTATGCTCCATAGGATATCATGTGAAAATTCTTTTGGGCACATCATGTTTGATAATCCTTTAAACTTGTCATATGCTATGAGTGAGATCTCCCATATTGCATCATTTCAATCTCAACATAGTAATTATGCATGCCCCATTAAAATAAATCTCATTTGTACTTATGGCATAGATGACGATATGATGGTCATTGGCTTTTGCTTCTCTTGTGATGATATTGCCATGCTTCCTTTACATGATTTACGCAATTCATCTACTAGGCCATGCCATAAACACATTGTTCAAAATATGCTTTGTTTTGGATGTTGTCAATATTCTCCATGTGATGTTCCTACTAATGCTCATGAGGAGACCCCCATAGTTTCCTCATATATATTAGGCGATTTTGATAAATCCCATACCTTGCATGATTCCCATAATTGCGTGCACCATATGCATTACATGAATAACAATGCTCTATATATTTCTCGTGATACATTACACAATTTGAGTCTCCATTATGTTATACATAACAACAAACCCATCATGATGGATGACATGTTTCTTTATCACGCATCTCATTTATTTGAGCATTGGATATTTCGTGCTAACCAACACAAGCACGTGCGCATCATGATGGATGATGTGTACATATACCACACACACACAATTTTACCTTTGTCTTTGTTTTGCGTAAGTACTCACATATACTCGTCAACCTCTCAATCCCAAGAGTTTACGAAACGAGCTCTTGAGAGCAATGATGACTTTGGATCCCGTGGACTATCCTTAACACTGTTCCCTTCACGTCAGGACTACGCGCATCTCTTATATTTAGCTCTCACACAGCTATGGGCTATTTACCACTTGTCACCTTATGCTCATTTTCCCGTGTACACTTTGCATCTTATCCTTACTTCTATGCCTTTGCCATGCAATTGTGACCCTTGCTTGCATCTACCCATGATTCACCATTATACTACTTCTATGTGTATTTGCATGCTTGGTGGAGATCCTACTAGCTATTGCCATGATTTCTTTGTGCCCCATGCTATTGATGCTTGTTGTGTTGGGAAAGTCATGATGTCCCATTGCTATTTACATATGGCCTCTCACCAATACATTGATGATATTTTTCTCATATCTTGCTTTCATGCTTGTGCTATGACAAGTGAATTATTCATGCCCACTATTTACACACATGACATGCTTGCCATGATTCCTTCTAGTACGTTGCATCTTTGCACTACTAGCTTGCTTGACTTGATCGCTATGATTGCTTGATATGTTGCATCACCCATGTTCCACTCTTACTCACTTTCTTGGGTTGATGACATATATGTTCATGCCTCTCACTTGATTTATCTTACTCATTGTCACTTGCCTCCATTAGTTGCCTCTCTCATATCCACTTGTATTGAGTGCAACCATACTATGCTTCTTGCTCTTGGAGACTTTGACACTTTACTTGTTATGCATGCTTGTTTACTTGAGCCTATTGTATTTGGTTGTTATCGCATCATATGCCTCCATACTATGAAATACTCCCTTGTCCTTTCTTATGATGAGCATGATGCATACACTTGTTTGGTATCTTACCACACGAATCATAGGTCTTGCACTTCCGCTAACCTCATTTGCTTTTTCGAGTGTTTGTCATGTTCTTTCACTTTGGAGGATTCACAAGGCGGTGCCATTATTTGACAACTTGGTTATGCGAAGGCATACACGATGTGAAACACCAACATTTATGAGAATCTTCTAAAGGTGAAATCCTTCCCTTTGAGCCATCCTCAAATATGCATCTTGGATGGGTCATTCTTTCATTGTTGTTTCCTTCTTCTTGTCTACATGATACATCTATTGGAGGGAGGACCGGCATTGAAGTTTGGCTCTATGTACCTTCACATTGAGGAGCGCTCAGACTTATTGGATGCACCTTCGGAATTCCACTCATGCCACTACATCGAGCATTGGTACACCAACACCTCCATATTTATTTATTGTGCTCACACATGTCATGCTCAATGGACATATCATACTCACCACAAGTTTGCACCCCATGCATGGATTGACTCACATAATGCTTCTATTGTTGCATCTATTTCCATGTCATCCATGATATATGAGCTTATGCATTTCCATAGCAAATTTGTTGTGATCTTTCTTGATGGCATATTCATACATCATGATCATATTGTCCACCATCAATTGCATGATGACATACACATATTGAGCATCCATTGCCATGTTCATGCATTTGATACACCATCCCATTATGACATCACTTTGCACCGTGGTTGCATTGCTCATATTCATAACACATTTGTGTGTACAATGATTGCATTTGCTCCCATGAATGCTTTGCATACCATTCTAGATCATCTTGATAAGCTTCATGCGCTTTGTCATGAACAATCTTGCTGCACAGACTCATTCTTACATGATGGACACTTTGTGTGCGCTAACCATTGTATTTCCGAGTGTCGCTTGTGTTTGCTCTTTTTGCATGTCTATCACTCCGGAGACACCTTGGAGTACTTGGATTGTGCAATACTTTCAAATCCGTCCAACTACAAGTCCGTCCACGACAACCCTTTCCATGGTGATGAGGATCACGATCCGAGGTCAGATCTTTCCCAAGGGGGGGGGGAGATGATGCGGAGCATCCCACGCTCATCCCCATGTACACTTCGACTACTCTCCAAACCCCAAGCGGACATATGACGAGACCTTGAACATACGCCATTGTACACAAGGTGAACTCGCTCCTCTCTGAATCGTCACTTTCTACATGTGAGACATGGCTACTACCTCAAACATATGTGCTATGCATGTCCAAGAACGAGGAGGAAGGCCATGGAACAGCTAGGAGCCTTGGACAAGACGGCGAGGACACCAAGCGCGAGGAACAAGAGGAACAGCTGCCAGGAAGCTACAACTCCCGGACGTCTGACGACCTTCGGACGACCGATGATCTCCGGACGTCCGACGCCTGGAGACTTCACCAGCCAGATCGACTCCAGCCGAGGCTACCTACAGCGCCCGGACGACCGCCCCACGCCGGACGTCTGACCCTCATCAGCGCCAGGACGACCGACCCCGACCGGATGTTCGACACCAATAGTCCAGTACGGAAACATCGGCAGTACGAATGCCTCCGGACGTCTCACGCCACCTGTCCAGAGCCAAAAGACCGAACGTCCGACAAGCACCGGACGACCGGATCCTCGCGAGCCACCGGACGTCCGACAAGCACCGGACGACCAGATCCTCGCGAGCCACCGGGCGTCCGGTACCTGACGGATGACCGACACCTGTCTGTGCGCTGCTTCGGGCCCGAGGCCGATGTACCCTTTCACTTCGCCCCCATTTGCACTTAGACTATAAATAGACCTCCTCCTCCTCCTAGAGAGGGTTAGCGTTGATTTAGCTCATTTGTGAGATAGAGCCTCGCTCATCCATCCAGAGTACTCCTTCGCGAGGAACCGACACCTCTTCGGAGAAGATCCTTGTTGGATTCAAGACCTCCTTTTGGAGAAGACCATCTTCAAGGCCTCCTCGCGGAGAAGAACCGGTTACCCTATGTATCGTCCCTTTTTGGATTTGGATCTTGTATTACCCTGTGCCTCGATGACCTAGCGCATGTGTGACTTTATTCTTGTCGGTTGAGTGTTCTCTTCTGTTTTTCCCTCGTTTCCTCTCTCGTGTTCTTCGTGTTCTTGGTAGGATTCCCCTACAAATGTGAAAGATCGGCCTCTAGGGTTCTACCCTACATCAACTTGGCCTCGCTACTTGATGTAATATTGCACTATGTTTCCGCTAGCATCAATAAAGCGGTTGTTTTCTGTACCAAGATGTTGTGTGTTGCTAGAAGACTTGATCTCTAGGCTGGCAATGCAAGGTAAACTGATTGCTCTGAGTCGGGGTGCCACACAAGTAGACCGACTCCTGCCTGCATGTACTACTATTACTCTGCACATCGACCGACTCTTGCCTGCATCTAGAGTATTAAGTTCATGAAGAACAGAGTAACGCTTTAAGTAAGATGACATGACGTAGAGGAATAAACTCAAGCAATATGATGTAAACCCCATCTTTTTATCCTCAATGGCAACAATACAATATGCAGCTCACTACCCATACTGTCACTGGGTGAGGACATCGCAAGATTGAACCAAAAGCTAAGCACTTCTCCCATTGCAAGAAAAACCAATCTAGTTGGCCAAACTAAACCGATAGTTCGAAGAGAATTACAAAGATATCAAATCATGCATTAAAAATTCATAGAAGATTCAAATATTATTCATAGATAAGCTAACCATAAATCCACAATTCATTGGATCTCGACAAACACACCGTAAACGAAGATTACATCAGATAGATCTCCAAGAACATTGAGGAGAACGTGGTATTGATAATCAAAGAGAGAGAGAGAGAGAAGAAGCCATCTAGCTACTAGATATGGACCCGTAGGTCTGAGGTAAACTACTCACGCTTCATCGGAAGGGCAATAGAGTTGATATAGATGCCCTCCGTGATCGAATCCCCCGGAAAAGGCCCTAAGATGGGATCTCAGGGGAACAGATGGTTGCGGCGGTGGAAAAGTGTTTTAGTGGATGCTTCTGGTGGTTTGGGAATATATGTGAATATATAGGAGGCAAGATTAGGTCACGGGAGTCATGAGGGGGCCCACAAGGCAGGGGGCGCACCCTCCACCCTTGTGGCCACCTCGTGGCTCTTCTGACTTGATCTCCAAGTCTCATGGGTGTCTTCTGGTCCAAGAAAAATCATCGTGAGGTTTTATTCCATTTGGTATTCCTTCTCCGGGAAGCCAAAAAACAAGGAAAAATAGAAACTGGCAATGGGCTCTAGGTTAATAAGTTAGTCCAAAAATAATATAAAATAGCATATTAATGCATATAAAACATCCAAAGCAAATAATTTAGTAGCATGGAACACTCAATAATTATAGATACGTTGGCGACATATCAAGCATCCCCAATCTTAATTCATGCTCATCCTCGAGTAGGTAAATTATAAAAATAGAATTTTTTATGTGGAATGCTACCTAACATATTTGTCCATGTAATTTTCTTTATTGTGGCATGAAAGTTCAGATCCATAAGATTCAAAACAAAAGCTTATATTGACATAAAAACAATAATACTTCAAGCATACTAACAAGGCAATTATGTCTTCTCAAAATAACATGGCCAAAAAAGCTTATCCCTACAAAATTATATAGTCTAGCTATGCTCCATCTTCATCACTGAAAAAATTCAAATCATGGACAACCCCGATGACAAGCCAATCAATTGTTCATACTTTTGGTGTTCTCTAACTTTTTCAACTTTCATGCAATACATGAGCGTGAGCCATGGACATAGCACTATAGGTGGAATAGAATATGGTGGTTGTGGAGAAGACAAAAAGAGAGGGAGATTGTCTCACATCAACTAGGCGTATCAACGGGCTATGCAGATGCCATTCAATAGATATCGATGTGAGTGAGTAGGGATTGCCATGCAACGGATGCACTAGAGTTATAAATTTATGAAAGCTCAAAAGAAAACTAAGTGGGTGTGCATCCAACTTACTTGCTCACAAAGACCTAGGGCAATTTGAGGAAGCCCATCATTGGAATATACAAGCCAAGTTCTATAATGAAAAATTCCCACTAGTATATGTAAGTGACAACATAGGAGAGTCTCTATCATGAAAATCATGGTGCTACTTTGAAGCACAAGTGTGGAAAAAGGATAGTAGCATTGCCCCTTCTCTCTTTTTCTCTCAATTTTTTTGATGGGCATCTTTGGCCTCTCTTTTTTTGTAAAATCCGGAGACTCATCCCAATTTGTGGCGGAATCATAGCTTCCATCATCCTTTCCTCACATGTTATAATGCTCTAATAATGATGATCATCACACTTTTATTTACTCACAACTCAAAAATTACAACTCGATTATAGAACAAAATATGACTCTATATGAATGCCTCCGCCGGTGTACCGGGATGTGCAATGACACAAGAGTAACATGTATGAAAGAATTATGAAAGGTGGCTTTGCCACAAATACAATTTCAACTACATGATCATGCAAAGCAATATGACAATGATGGAACGTGTCAAAATAAAACAGAACCGTGGAAAGTTGCATGGAAATATATCTTGGAATGTCTATGGAAATGCCATAATAGGTAGGTATGATGGCTGTTTTGAGGAAGGTATATGGTAGGTTTAAGGTACTGGCGAAAGTTGCACGACAATAGAGAGGCTAGCAATGGTGGAAGGGTGAGAGTGCGTATAACCCATGGGCTCAACATTAGTCATAGAGAACTCACATAATTATTGCAAAAATTTATTAGTCATCAAAACAAAGTACTACGTGCATGCTCCTAGGGGGATATATTGGTAGGAAAAGACCATCGCCCGGCCCCGATCGCCACTCATAAGGAAGACAATCAATAAATAAATTATGCTCCGACTTCATCACATAACGGTTCACCATACCTGCATGCTATGGGAATCACGAACTTTAACACAAGTATTTCTCCAATTCACAATTACTCACTAGAATGACTCTAATATCATGATCTTTATATCTCAAAACAATCATAAGGAATCAAACTTCTCATAGTATTCGATGCACTTTATATGGAAGTTTTTATTATACCCCTCTTGGCTGCCTATCATATTAGGACTAAATTCATAACCAAAGAAAATTACCATGCTGTTTAAATACTCTCAAAATAATATAGGTGAAGCATGAGAGTTCAAAAATGTCTACAAAATAAATCCACCATCGTTCACTAAAAAGATATAAGTGAAGCACTAGAGCAAAATTGCCTAGCTCAAAAGATATAAGTGAAGCACATATAGTATTCTAATAAATCATGATTCACACGTGTCCCCCTCAACAGGTGTGTACAGAAAGGATGATTGTGGCAAACTAAAAAGTAAAGACTCATATCATACAAGTCACTCCAAGCAAAACACATATCATGTGGTGAATAAAAATATAGCGTCAAGTAAAGTTACTGATAGACGAAGACGAAAGAAGGGATGCCTTTCGGGGCATCCCCAAGCTTAGGCTCTTGGTTATCCTTGAATATTACCTTGGGGTGCCTTGGGCATCCCCAAGCTTAGGCTCTTGCCACTCCTTATTCCATAGTCCATCAAATCCATACCCAAAACTTGAAAACTTCACAACACAAAACACAACAGAAAATCTCGTAAGCTCCGTTAGTATATGAAAATAAATCACCAGTTTTAGTACTGTTGTGAACTGATTATTTATTTATATTGGTGTAATATATATTGTATTCCAACTTTTCCATGGTTCATACCCCTCGATACAACCCATAGATTCATCAAAATAAGCAAACAACACAAAGAAAACAGAATCTATCAAAAACAGAACATTCTGTAGTAATCTGTAACTCTCAAATACTTATGTAACTCCAAAAATTCTGAAAAATTAGGAGAGCCTGGGAAATTTGTGTATCAATCTTATGCAAAAATAATCAGTATTTTATCATGCTTGTGTTAGAAAAAAGAATTATTTTCCTGGGTGCAAAAGTTTCTGTTTTTCAGCAAGATCAAAACAACTATCACCATAAGCCATCCCAAAGGTCTTACTTGGCACAAACACTAATAAAAACACAAAAACACATCTAACTAGAGGCTATAACAATTATTTATTGAAAAACAGAAAGGAAGTATATTGGGTTGTCTCGCAACAAGCACTTTTCTTTAAAGCCTTTTAGCTAGGCTTTGATAATTTCGATGATGCTCACATGAAAGATAGCAACTGAAACACGGAGAGAGCATCATATAGCAGCTAAAAAACACATATAAGTCTAACATAGTTCCTATTCAAAGGCATATTATAGGAAAACAAATTATCAAGGTAAGCAAAAACTAGCATATGCAAGGAACAAGAAAGAAACAATAGCAATCTCAACGTAACGATAGCTAATTTAGTGAATTTAAAATTTCTACAACCATATTTTCCTCTCTCATAACAATTACCCGTAGGATCATATTTAAATTCAACAATATAGCTATCACATAACATATTCTCTACATGATACACATGCATGCAAAGTTGACACTCTTCCAAAATAGTGGGATTGTCATAAAATAAAGTCATGACCTCTCTGAACCCACTTTTATCAAAAACTTCATAAGATTGGACATTATCCAAATATCTGGGATCTAAAGTTGACACTCTTACAAATCCACTTTCAGTATTATTGCAAACATTATTATCAATCTCATATTCATCATGGGGCTTAAATATATTTTCAAGATTGTAACAAAAATCACCCCTATCATGATCATTGCAACAAGTAGTGAACATAGCAAAACTAGCATCCCCAAGCTCGAGGTTTTGCATATTATTGGCACAATTGGCATTAATAAAATTTATAATAACATCATTGCAATCATGATTTTTACTCAAGGATCTATCGTGAATCACTTCATAAATTTCTTCTTTTAGCACTTCATCACAACTTTCAGATTCACGAATTTCAAGCAAAACTTCATAAAGATAATCTAGTGGACACAACTCACTAGCAATTGATTCATCGTAATTGGGTCTTTTAGAAAGATTAGCAAGTGGATGAGGATCCATAAAATCGTTGCTTTTGATTTTCAATAAACACACAATTATACCAAGCAAACGAGCAAACAAACCAAGTAAGACACAAGGGCAAACGAAAAGATGAATAGAAGAAGGGCGAAGGAAAGGGCAAATCTTTTCGAAAATTGTTTTAGAAGTGGGGGAGAGGAAAACGAGAGGCAATTGGAGAATAATGTAATGCAAGAGATGACAATTTCATGATGGGTACTTGGTATGTCTTGACTTGGCGTAGACCTACCTGGGAACAGTGCCAGAAAATCTTCCTACTACCTCTTGAGCTTGCGTTCGATTTTCCCTTGAAAAGGAAAGGGTGATGCAGCAAGGTAGATATAAGTATTTCCCTCAGTTAGAGAACCAAGGTATCAATCCAGTAGGAGACAATGCACAAATCACCAATACCTACACAAACAATCAAACACTTGCACCCAACGTGATAAAGGGGTTGTCAATCCCTTCACGGTCACTGGCAAAAGTGAGATCTGATAGAGATAGATAAAACTAAAGAAAAGATAAAGTAAGTATTTTTGGGGTTTTTGGTTTATAGATCAGAAAGTAAAAGATTGCAGAATAGTAGACTGGAAAATTATATGATGGAAAATTGACCCGGGGCCATAGGTTTCACTAGAGGCTTCTCTCAAGATAGCAAAGAATACGGTGGGTGAACAAATTACTGTTGAGCAATTGGTAGAAAAGCGCAAAGTTATGACGATGTCTAAGTCAATGGTTATGAAATATAGGCATCACGTCTGTGTCAAGTAGACCGACTCCTTCCTGCATCTACTACTAATACTCCACACATCGACCGACTCCTGCCTGCATCTATAGTATTAAGTTCATGAAGAACAGAGTAACGCTTTAAGTGAGATGACATGATGCAGAGGAATAAACTCAAGAAATATGATTTAAACCCCATTGTTTTATCCTTGATGGCAACAATATAATACGTGCCTCGCTACCCCTACTGTCACTGGGTAAGGACACCGTAAGATTGAAACCAAAGCTAAGCACTTGTCCGATTGCAAGAAAAACAATATAGTTGGACAAACTAACCCGATAGTTTGAAGAGAATTACAAAGATATCAAATTATGCATATAAGAATTCAGAGAAGATTCAAATAATATTCACTGATAAGCTGTTCATAAATCCACAATTCATCGGATCTCGACAAACACACCGCAAAAGAAGATTATATTGGATAGATCTCCAAGAACATCGAGGAGAACATGGTGTTAAGAATCAACGAGATAGAAGCCATCTAGCTACTAGTTGTGGACCCGCATGTCTGAGGTAAACTACTCACGCTTCATGATAAGGTCAATAGAGTTGATGTAGATTCCCTCCGTGATCGAATCCCCCTCCGATAGGATGCTGGAAAAGGCCCCAAGATGGGATATCATGGGAACAAAAGGTTGTGGCGGTGGAAAAGTGTTTTCGTGGATGCTTC
The DNA here is from genome assembly GCF_002162155.2 of Triticum dicoccoides. Lineage (NCBI taxonomy): Eukaryota > Viridiplantae > Streptophyta > Magnoliopsida > Poales > Poaceae > Triticum > Triticum dicoccoides. The sequence continues at coordinate 272,536,987 of NC_041385.1, read as the reverse complement.
TAGTGGTTTGGAAATATATGTGAATATATAGGAGGCAGAATTAGGTCAGGTGACTCATAGGGGGCCCACAAACTAGGGGAGCGCCCTACCCCCCTAGGCGCACCCTCCACCCTTGTGGCCACCTCATGGATCTTCTGACTTGATCTCCAAGTCTCCTGGGTGTCTTCTGGTCCAAGAAAAATCATCGTGAAGGTTTTATTGCGTTTGGTATTCCTTCTCCGCAAAGCTAAACAAGGAAAAAAAGGGAAACTAGCACTGGGCTCTAGGTTAATAAGTTAGTCCCAAAAATAATATAAAATAGCATATTAATGCATATAAAACATCCAAAACAGATAATATAATAGCATGGAACAATCAAAAATTATAGATACATTGGAGACGTATTAGTTGTCACCATAGAGGCCGTTGAGGGTGGCGGGCATCGTAGAGCCTGGTATCATGGGCTGGAGGCGTACGTCAAGGTCGTCCATGAGCTTCTTGACAATGGTGAACCTATCGAGGAAGCCGACAAGGACCTCGTCGAACAAGGAGACGAAGTTGTCGTCCAAGAGGCCTCTCGCCCTAGCGGCCTCAAGCACGACCTAGAGACGTTCCTCGGTGCCGGGCCATAGGCCGGCATCGTGGACCATCTTGCATAGCGGCTGATGCTCGCGCTCATCACCTCCATGGGTCTAGCTTCTAGTCAACTGATCTTGCGTTTGGAGTGATCACTCTTGCCCTTGGTTAGGGTATGTAGGTGCATAGGATTTCGTAGATAGGACTGGCAGGGAGCCTTTATATGAGAAGTGCAGACTGCGTTGCATTCACATGTGTGTTGTCCATCTACTCCTCGGCCCTCCCTCTGTGCCGATGCAGTATAGTCATCTCACCGAGACCAAGTTGGGGCAAAACAAGAGAACTTTGATGTTTACTGGTTTATTGGTCCCCTTTGCATTTTGCGCCAAGTTTTCTCCTTTGATTTAACTAATAAAATGTTAATGCATGTAACCCAAAATTTTGTGCTAAGTAATCTCAAGTCATTGAATGCATATGCACCCCACGTCTCTTATTGGGTGATTTCTTTTTTCGTCACAAAAAATAGGGAACAAGGTGGGTAGTTAATGCACTGCGCCTAAAAGTTTGGGATTATTTGGTTTTCATAACGTGACTAATGCACCAGTACGGAGGGAGTACAATAGTAGTCTTTGATTTGCAATTTTTTGTTGGTAGCTTACCAAGCTGAGCGTTCGATAAGTACAATAGTAGTCTGATTGATGCGACTTCAGATTTGAGCCATCTACCGGGAGGGAGAGTGTATAATATCATCGGGAACTATGTTCAAAACCGAATAAAGCAATAATCCATGTATTTATTTACAGAGGGAGTTGTATATTTTTTGTGACATGCATTACTAGATATTGCTAGTCAAATACTAAATGCAGACGGACGTGGTAGTACTACTAAATCGAGACGGTGGTGCTAGACTAGTAGTAGTACTACCAATTAGTACTAGTACTGTACTACCCGTTGGTCAAATTACTCCTTACAGTGAAGTGACAAGACCCTGCGCCGGAGATGACACCTAAGTGTAGGCGTCGTGTTCGGCATACCAAAATCAGCCTCACCGTGTGCAGTCACTATCATCATGGTTGTAGAGCTACCATGCTTAAAACTAGCCGTGTTCGACATAATTTCCCATGCATTGCAACGAGTATCTCTACTCTTTTCTTATACGAGTAAGATGCCCATGCATTGCACAGAACACCATGATTGGGGGTGGACGGCGCCGGCAGCGGCCATCACGCCATATTGTTCCATGGCCTTCTAGATGTGGTGGGGAGGAGATAAGGCTGATTGTGAGAGACAAGGAGTTGTTTGTAAATAGGGAACAAGTGCGAGCATCTTTTTACAAAACTACAAAAGTTTGCTTTGTATGCGTCAGATCTAGATCTGACGGCTACTGGTGAATGGTGGCAGGACCTCTTTTATTCGCAGGATTTTGAAAATGCAGGAATAGGACACGGCAATATTACAAGTTTCAAACTGATATTACAAATGTTAGGAGTAATGCTGCACCTACGAAGAGGGAATTATTAGGAAGTTTACGTAAGAACTTCCGTTACTTTAGGTGGATGCAGCATTGTTGTACAAACTAAAATCCACCGCCCTGACAAGTCACTAATGGACAAATAAATTTTTGAGTCTCTGGCGACTTGATATTTCAAAAACAAATTCAGTTTCTGCAGAGACTTTGTCATTTAGGCTTAGATGCTTGCGGTGATCAGCACACCATTCATTGTTGCGCCAGAGAACGCCAAACCTCATTACCTTGAGCACACCTGCCTTCAGAACAAAGAACCTGGCCAATCTAATCTCAGATGTGCTACCTCGATAGTCGATCAAATCAATTTATGTAAGATGGAGATCAAGGCATTCGATGAGATTATTATAGTGCAGCACATTTTCACTTTCGGGTCTTTTTTTATCTCCAAAAGAAGAGAACATATTAGAGCAGCTGGCTGTATAAGATTATCGTGTCATCAAGAGGTACCAATATCATTCGCTCATACGATAGGGTTGGCTCTAAGGCTAGTGATATTTTTTCACTCTCTCTCTCTCTCTCTCTCTCTCTCTCTCTCTCTCTGTCTGTCTTTCCTCTCATTTACCTGGGAGCACGTGAAGAGCTTGGGCATTTGTTGCCTTCCACTATGTGGTCGATGCCATATTTCTCAAAGTATGCCACATAATATGCATCGATGTCAAATCAAAAGATTTTGGCACCGCTCTAGCGATGTGAGAAAGTTGGCACCGTTGTGCGCACAGACCCACATGTATAAACAAATCAATCAAACCAAGTATAACAGCCTCTCACTCGCCCAAACAAGTGCTTTTCTATTGCCTCGGTCCTCCCCCTCTCCCAAGCAAGTGTTTTTTTCATTGCGTGAGTTAATTTGGCACCCAAGGAAAGTAGGTGATCCGGATTGGGGAACCAGGTGAGCAATGGAGGGGCATCGATGCCAAATGCATCACAAGTGAATTTAGCACGTAATTTGGCCTACATAGTGGAGGGCCGTTATAGCCCACTTTTATACTACCTCATATTTAGTGTAAAATTTTGACCATAGATTTACCTAAGAAAATGTGAATGCATGTCACCAAAAATTGTACCATTTTAAATTATCTTCAAATACGAATCCAATGATTAATTTTTAGTGACATGCATTAACATTTTGTCAGTTAAATCTATGGTCAAATATTGATACTACAAAATAGGAAGAGTAAACCAGGACAGAGGTAGTACTTGCTCTTAGGGTAACCATAGAGTTACTAGTCTAAGTTACTTGCCACTATGACTAGCCTAGGCTACTAGTAGTACAACAAAAAAATGATGCACGTGATCACGTGAGAAAAAATATTGAAAACATTTCTTTGTGTAGTGCGTAGATGCAGTTTTAAACACTACACTTTTCATCATATTTTGGGAAACTTACAAAAAAATGAGCTAAGTTGTGATTATCATTTACTAATAGGAAAGAAGTTTTACCTCGATGAGTAGCTTCTCCGTGCACGAAAAGCATGTAAGGAATCCAACAACTTGATCCAGATTGGGGCCGATAGATTTTATTGCCAAGATCTTCACTGTGCGCAAAGACTGGGTCAAGCTTGTGGGAATCATTTTCTGGATGACAGTCGTAAATACATCAAGAAGAAATTTAAAAATTTGAACTTCAAGAAGACGGAGAAGAAGATGAGTGTTGTACCTGAACGATTACGGATCCAATAAAGAGTTCGGAGAATTTGGCAGACGAGTACACCAACGCTGTCAACTTTGGTGCGTCAATGACCCTGATTTTTGTTGGACCTTCTAGATCAGATACAAGCAATCTCTCAAGGAAAGGTGCATTCTCAATGACCATAACATGGAACAGCTGGAGTGATCTCTTCCTAATTGATGTCTTGTTGTGGGGCGAGCAAGACACATAAATCCATCGGAGATTCGTCGAGGCGATGTGGAGGCTAATGAACCTGTGGATCTGCTGAAGACGGAGGTAGTCGAGTGCAGTATAGCTATAGATCAGGTGCTCCACAGCCTTCTTCGAGATGCCAATGTCGAAGAGATCGATCATCTTGAGTTGAGGGAGAAAAAGGGCGGGCGCGACATTAATCTGGGGAAAATAGCAGGAGCTGAAGCTGGCATGATGTAGCGTTGGCGTATGGCAGAGTCGGACGGTGGCAGAGAGCGACATTGTCCAGCTTCAAACCTGAGCTCCTCGAGCTGATCTAGGGCGGGGGATAAGAACCACTCATCGAACTTGGCTTGGACCTTGAAGTTGGTACTGAACATGCAGATGTCAAGGCGTCTGGCTAGCCGAGGGTCAATGAAAGGATCTTGGAGACTGCAGCCATGCATTTGCAATCCCCGTTGCAAAGGCGGTGGTCGATGGTGAGGTTGAGGGGGACGCGGCGCCAGAGGGGGCGCCACCACTGGGAGAGCAGGGTGGCCCGCATGGCAGATTTGGTTGGGAGGAGGTCGATGATGACAAGCAGCATGTCATCGGGGAGGCTGCTGATGAAGTCCAGGCTCGTCGGATGGGGTTTTGGCTTGAGCGGCCTCCGCTTGTTGGCTGCCTCGCCGTCCATCTCAGCCGCTGCCGACGCCGGTGTACACATGTTCTTGTGTGTATTGTGTGTTGGGTGTGTGCGAGTGTGTCCTTGTGTGCATGCCGCCATGAAGTGGTGAAGTGTGAGCGAGTGCGTCCTTCACATGGAAGAAGTGTGCCCTCAATTTACTAGCGTGCGGGGTGCTACCCCGAGTGGTTTCAACTTTGTTTACTTCACCGCGTGTCAGATGGGCCCCTAGTTTACTTATTTTCACCCACTGCCACATGGGCCAACACACGAAGATAGAGAACACGAGCCGACAAGGCAGCATGTGGACTGGTTGAATGGTCAACTAAACAATATACAGATCTATACACTGACACAGTGACCGTATAATCCCTCGGGATAGAGAGTTCGAGTGAGAGGGGAGGCCTGATAACCCACAAGTGTAGGGGATCGCAACAACTTTCGAGGGTAGAGTATTCAACCCAAATTTATTGATTCGACAAGAGGGGAGCCAAAGAATATTCTTAAGTATTAGCAGTTGAGTTGTCAATTCAACCACACCTGGATAACTTAGTATCTGCAGCAAAGTATTTAGCAGCAAAGTAGTATGATAGTAATGGTAACAGTAGCAACGGAAAAGTAAATAAGTGAAGCACAATATGTGAAAAGCTTGTAGGCATTGGATCAGTGATGGATAATTATGTCGGATGCGATTCCTCATGTAATAGCTATAACATAGGGTGACACAGAACTAGCTCTAGTTCATCAATGTAATGTAGGCATGTATTCTGAATATAGTCATACATGCTTATGGAAAAGAACTTGCAAGACATCTTTTGTCCTACCTCCGTGGCGGCGGGGTCCTAATGGAAACTAAGGGATATTAAGGCCTCTTTTTAATAGAGAACCGGACCAAAGCATTAACACATAGTGAATACATGAACTCCTCAAACTACGGTCATCATCGAGAAGTATCCCTATTATTGTCACTTCGGGGTTGTCGGATCATAACACATAATAGGTGACTATAGACTTGCAAGATAGGCTCAAGAACTCACATATATTCATGAAAACATAATAGGTTCAGATCTGAAATCATGGCACTCAGGCCCTAGTGACAAGCATTAAGCATAGCAAAGTCATAGCAACATCAATCTCATAACATAGTGGATACTAGGGATCAAACCCTAACAAAACTAACTTGATTACATGGTAAATCTCATCCAACCCATCACCGTCCAGCAAGCCTACGATGGAATTACTCACGCACGGTGGTGAGCATCATGAAATTGGTGATGGAGGATGGTTGATGATGACGACGGCGACGAATCCCCCTCTCTGGAGCCCGGAACGGACTCCAGATCAGCCCTCCCGGGAGAGATTAGGGCTTGGCAGCGGCTCCGTATCGTAAAATGCGATGAAACTTTCTCTCTGGTTTTTTTCTCCATGAAACGGAATATATGGAGTTGGAGTTGAGGTCGGTGGAGCGTCAGCGGGCCCACGAGACAGTGGGGCGCGCCCAGGGGGGAGGGTGTGCCCCCCACCCTCGTGGATAGGGTGTGGGCCCCCTGGCCTTGATTCTATCGCCAGTATTTTTTATATTTTCCAAAACTTATCTCCGTGGATTTTCAGGTCATTCCGAGAACTTTTGTTTTCTGCACAATAAACAACATCATGGTAGTTCTGCTGAAAACAGCGTCAGTCTGGGTTAGTTTCATTCAAATCATGCAAGTTAGAGTCCAAAACAAGGGCAAAAGTGTTTGGATAAGTAGATACGTTGGAGACGTATCAACTCCCCCTAGCTTAAACCTTTGCTTGTCCTCGAGCAATTCAGTTGATATAAAGAAAAACTTTTTACAAACTCTATTTGCTCTTGTTGTTGTAAACATGTAAAGCCAACATTCAAGTTTTCAGCAAGTATTATGAACTAACCATACTCACAATAACATTTAGGTCTCACAATTACTCATATCAATGGCATAATCAGCTAGCGAGCCATAATAATAAAACTCAGATGACAACACTTTCTCAAAACAATCATAATATGATATAACAAAATGGTATCTTGCTAGCCCTTTCTGAGATCGCAAAACATAAGTGCAGAGCACCTTTGAAGATCAAGGACTCACTAAACATTGTAATTCATGGTAAAAGAGATCCAGTCAAGTCATACCCAATATAAACCAATAGTAATGAATGCAAATGACAGTGTGCTCTCCAGCGGGTGCTTTTTAATAAGGGGATGATGACTCAACATAAAGTAAATAGATTGGCACTTCGTAGAGGGAAGCAGGGATTTGTAGAGGTGCCAGAGCTCGATTTTAAAACAGAGATGAATAACATTTTGAGCGACATACTTTCATTGTCAACGCAACAACTATGAGATGGCTATATCTTCCATACTACATGCATTATAGACAGTTCCCAAGCAGAATGGTAAAAGTTTATACTCCCCCACCACCAACAAGCATCAATCCATGGCTTGCTCGAAATAACGAGTGCCTCCAACTAACAACAGCCCTAGAGGAGTATTATTTTGATTTGCTTTTATCTTTTTGATCATGGGACTGGGCATCCCAGTTACCGGCCCTTTCTCGTGAATGAGGAGCGGATTCCACTCCTCTTGAGAATAACCCACCTAGCATGGAAGATACGGACAGCCCTAGTTGAAACATGAGCTGCTCGAGCATACAAAACAGAATTTCATTTGAAGGTTTGGAGTTTGTCACATACAAATTTACTTGGAACGGCAGGTAGATACCGCATATAGGAAGGTATGGTGGACTCATATGGAATAACTTTGGGGTTTAAGGAGTTTGGATGCACAAGCAGTATTCCCGCTTAGTACAGGTGAAGGCTAGCAAAAGACTGGGAAGCGACCAACTAAGAGAGCGACAACAGTCATGAACAAGCATTAAAATTAATTCACACCGAGTACAAGCATGAGTAGGATATAATCCACCATGAACATAAATATTGTGAAGGCTATGTTGATTTGTTTCAACTACATGCGTGTCCAAGTTGAGCACTCAATTCATTCAAAGGAGGATACCATCCCATCATACCACATCATAATCATTTTAATAGCATGTTGGCATGCAAGGTAAACCATAATAAGTCATAGCTAATCAAGCATGGCACAAGCAACTATAATCTCTAAATATCATTGCAAATATGTTTACTTCATAATAAGCTGAATCAGGAATGATGAACTCATCATATTTACAAAAGCAAGAGAGGTCGAGTTCATCCCAGCTTCTCTCATCTCAATCAGTCCATCATATATCGTCATTATTGCCTTTCACTTGCACGACCGAATGGTGTGTATGATAATAATAGTGCATGTGCATTGGACTAAGCTGGAATCTGCAAGCAATCAACTCAAGAGAGAACACAAAGTAATATGGGCTCTAAGTTAAATAAACAATCATGCATTTGAGAGCCACTAAACCTTTTCAATATGGTCTCCTACTCTCGACCCCCAAAGAAAAGAAAAGAAAATAAAACTATTTACGCGGGAAAGCTCCCAACAAGCAAGAAGAAGAAAGAGAAATCTTTTTGGGTTTTCATTTTAATTTCTACTACAAGCATGGAAATTAAACTAACTAATTTTTTTGGTTTTTCTTAAGGTTTATCAAACACACAAGAAGAAAGCTAGAAAAATGAATTAAACTAGCATGGATACTACAATGAAAGAGTATGAGCACCGACAACTAGAATAGTGTGTGAACATGAATGTAAAGTCAGTGAGAAATACATACTCCCCAAGCTTAGGCTTTTGGCCTAAGTTGGTCTACTGCCAAGGACCACGGCTACTCTCCCCGGTGTACTGAGAGGTGTAATCAGGATACCACTGGCTGGTCATCTCCTCCGGATCCCACTGGTAAGATGATGCACGATAAGGGTCCAGTGAAGGTTCTGGCTCTGGCTCAGGCTCTGGAGTGGATGCTTGGCCTCGATGAGTGTACACCGCCTCCGGCGTGACAAGATAATTAACTGCAGTCAAATCAAACAATAGAGGCGCAGGCAGAATAATAGTCTCATTGTGTTTCTTATTAAATCTCAGGTTATACAGAAGCATCTTATCTTCGTTGTCAACAATAAACTCATGCGCTACCATGATCATGTAATCTAAAATGTAAAGGGGCAATATTTTCTCCTCTTTTTCATGGTGCCTAATAGGTATCTCAAAATGTTTAGCATGACGTGCAACATAGATACCTCCAAAAATGGGGCCTTTTGTACGATTCAGGCTCAGCCGTTTAGCAATAACGACACCCATACTAAAACTATTATCACCAAACATGGCATGGAATAGAATAATAATATCAGGCACACTGAAGTTTCCACTATTCCCACGACCAATTAAGCATCTACTAGCAAATATGGCAAAGTAGTGTAAAACAGGAAAGTGTATGCTAGAGAGTCTCGCATCGGAACACTTCTTTGGATCACCTACAGTGATGGTGTTAACAAAACCATCCACATCTTTATGATGTGGTTCATCTAATTACACTCGAAGGGTATTTTACATACCACGCAAAAATGACGTAAATACATTTCCCTGAATTCATCATATAAATGAAATGATACTGAAGGCTGTGAGTTCTTAGGATAATAATAAAAGTTTTGCAGGAAAGTTTTGGTGAGTAAGAGATACTGATCGATCCGGTCATGGAGGAAGTCAGTGAGGCTTACATTTTCAATCAAAAAATAAAAGTCTTCATAAATTCTGGCTTCTCTCAAGAAATTTTCACAGGGCCATTCACACGGCCGTACTTCCGCTATGCGAGGAAGATTATCCTTGGCATTTTCCTTCTCTTTAGCTTGGTTTTCCTGGGAACCTTGGCTAGAAGAGCCCCTCAAAAATCTCCTTACAATTTCTGAAAATTTCTGAAATTTTAGTAACTTCAAAATAAAAGTGAATAAAACTAAACAAGATTGGTAGCAACTACTCCTACAAGTGCCTAGAGCCTATATCATGCATTAGAATTACTTGGGACCTCATAAATTTAACATGCAAGCTCAAGAACAGGGTCACCTATGCAGCAAAAAATTGCAATGAATAAAGCACTAAAACAAAAACTAATTGGACCAATGGAGGTGTCACATAGCAAGCAATCTCTCAAAGCAGTTTTGTGAATGGAGCTTTGAGCAAGGAGATCAAAAATCGCATCAAAATGATCTAGAACTTGTGCTTGAGCTGGATGGGGATTTTTTGGGAAGAAGATGGAGTGTGTGGGTGCAGGAATAAGTGGAGGGGGGCCACCATGGGCCCACGAGACAGGGGGTGCACCCAGGGGGTGTGGGCGCGCCCTCCACCCTCGTGGCCAGGTGCGTGCCCCTCCTGCAGTGTTTTCAGTGCCCAAAATCCTCAAATATTCTATAAAAAATCATACTAAATTTGCAGGGCATTTGGAGCACTTTTATTTTCGGGATATATTTTATTGCATGGATAATTCAGAAAATAGACAGATAGTACTATTTTTGATTTATTTATTTTAAATAACAGAAAGTAAAAAGAGGGAATAGAAGGCTGTGCCTTCTAGTTTCATCCATCTCACGATCATCAAAATGAATCCACTAACAAGGTTGATCAAGTCTTGTTAATAAACTCATTCTGAATAACAGGAGAAATTTTGAATAACACTAAGTTACCTCAATGGGGATATGAACATCCCCAACAATAAGAATATCATACTTTTTCTTGACAGTAGGAAGAGGAAATTCAAAACCTCCAATAATGATAGTTGGAACTTTTCCAATAGAATTGATGCTATGAACTTGAGATTGTTTCCTCGGAAAATGTACCATATGCTCATTACCATTAACATGAAAAGTGACATTGCCTTTATTGCAATCAATAACAGCCCCTGCAGTATTCAAAAAGGGTCTACCAAGGATAATCGACATACTATCGTCCTCGGGATATCAAGAATAACAAAGTCTGTTAAGATAGTGACATTTGCAACCACAACAGGCACATCCTCACAAATACCGACCGGTATGGCAGTTCATTTGTCGGCCATTTGCAAAGATATTTCAGTAGGTGTCAACTTATTCAATTCGAGTCTAGGATATAAAGAGAGAGGTATAACACTAACACCGGCTCCAAGATCACATAAAGCAGTTTTAACATAGTTTCTTTTAATGGAGAATGGTATAGTTGGTACCCGGGGGTCTCCAAGTTTCTTTGGTATTCCACCCTTAAAAGTATAATTAGCAAGCATGGTGGAAATTTCAGCTTCCGGTATCTTTCTTTTATTTGTAATGATATCCTTCATATACTTAGCATAAGGATTTACTTTAAGCATATCAGTTAAGCGCATACGTAAGAACATAGGTCTAATCATTTCAGCAAAGCGCTCAAAATCCTCATCATCCTTTGTCTTGGATGGTTTAGGAGGAAAGGGCATGGGTTTCTAAACCCATGGTTCTCTTTCTCTACCGTGCTTCCTAGCAACAAAATCTCTCTTATCATAACGTTGATTCTTTGATTGTGGGTTATCAAGATCAACAGCAGGTTCAATCTCTACTTCATTATTATTGCTAGGTTGAGCATCAACATAAACATTATCATTAACATTATCACTAGGTTCATGTTCATCACCTGATTGTGTTTCAGCATCATAAATAGAAATATCATTGGGGTTCACCGGTGTGTCTACGACAGGTTCACTAGAAGCATGCAAAGTCCTATTGTTTTTCTTTTTCTTCTTTGTAGAAGAAGTAGGTGCCTCTAAATTATTTCTCTGAGAATCTTGCTTGATTCTCTTAGGGTGGCCTTCAGGATACAAAGGTTCCAGAGTCATTCTACCAGTTCTAGTAGCCACTCTAGCAGCAAAGTCATGTTTATTATTTAATTCATCGAGAAAATCATTTTGAGCCTTAAGTACTTGCTCAGCTTGAGTGGTAACCATAGAAGCATATTTGCTAATGAGTTTAAGTTCACCTTTAACTCTAGCCATATGATGACTCAAACGTCCTATCTCGAAAGCATTATTCTTTAATTCTCTACCAACATAAGCATTAAAACTTTCTTGTCTAGCCATAAAGTCATCAAATTCATCTAAGCACGGGCTATGAAATTTAGTAGAGGGAATTTCAACTTTATCATATCTATAGAGAGAATTTACCTTTACTACCTGTGTTGGGTTATCAAGACAATGTGGTTCTTCAATAGGAGGTATATTAAGACCATGTATTTCTTCAATAGGTGCTAAATTCTTAACATCTTCAGCTTTAATACCTTTTTCTTTCATTGATTTCTTTGCCTCTTGCATATCTTCAGGACTGAGAAATAGAACACCTCTCTTCTTAGGAGTGGGTTTAGGAATAGGCTCATGAGTTGGCTCAATTGATTCAGGAATTGCCTCGGGAATTGGCTCGGGAAGAGTCCAATTATTTTCATTAGTTCACATATTATTCAATAGTAATTCAGCTTGGTCGACTCTTCTTTCCCTGAAAACACAACCAGCACAACTATCCAAGTAGTCCTTGGAAGCATCGATTAGTCCATTATAAAAGATATCAAGTATTTCATTTTTCTTAAGAGGATGATCAGGCAAAGCATTAAGTAATCGAAGAAGCCTCCCCCAAGCTTGTGGGAGACTCTCTTCTTTGATTTGCATAAAATTATATATTTCCCGCAAGGCAGCTTGTTTCTTATGAGCAGGAAAATATTTAGCAGAGAAATAATAAATCATATCCTGGGGACTACGCACACAACCAGGATCAAGAGAATTAAACCAAGTCTTAGCATCACCCTTTAATGAGAAAGGAAATATCTTAAGGATATAAAAATAGCAAGACTTCTCATCATTAGTAAACAGGGTGGCTATATCATTCAACTTGGTAAGATGTGCCACAACCGTTTCAGATTCAAGGCCATAAAAAGGATCAGATTCTACCAAAGAAATAATTTCAGGATCAACAGAGAATTCATAATCCTTATTAGTAACACAGATAGGTGAGGTAGCGAAAGCGAGGTCAGGTTTCATTCTAGCATTAAGAGATTGTTGCTTCCATTTAGCTAATAATTTCTTAAGATCATATCTATCTTTGCAAGCAAAGATAGCTCTAGCAGCTTCCTCATCCATAACATAACCCTCAGGAATAACAGGTAATTCATAATCAGGGGGATAACTTTCATCATCACTATCATCAATAATAGCATCTTCAATAATTTCATTCTCTCTAACCCTAGAAAGTTGTTCATCAAGAAATTCACCTAATGGCAAAGTAGTATCACGCATAGAAGTAGTTTCATCATAAGTATCATGCATAGCAGAAGTGGCATCATCAATAACATGCGACATATCAGAATTCATAGCAGTAGCAGGTTTAGGTGTCGCAAGCTTACTAATAACAGAAGGAGAATCTAGTGCAGAGCTAGATGGCAGTTCCTTACCTCCCCTCGTAGTTGAGGGCAAAATCTTGGTTCTTTCGTCTTTCAAGTTCCTCGTAGTGATCAACAGATATAAATCCCAAGTGAGCCAAAGAATAGAGCTATGCTCCCCGGCAACGGCGCCAGAAATTAGCCTTGATAACCCACAAGTGTAGGGGATTGCAACAGCTTTCAAGGGTAGAGTATTCAACCCAAATTTTGATTCGACACAAGGGGGGCCAAAGAATATTCTTAAGTATTAGTAGTTGAGTTATCAATTCAACCACACCTGGATAAGTTAGTATCTGCAGCAAAGTATTTAGTAGCAAAGTAGTATGATAGTAATGGTAACAGTAGCAACGGAAAAGTAAATAAGCGAAGCACAATATGTGAAAAGCTCGTAAATTGGATCAGTGATGGATAATTATGTCGGATGTGATTCCTCATGTAATAGCTATAACATAGGGTGACACAGAACTAGCTCCAGTTCATCAATGTAATGTAGGGATGGATTCCGAATATAGTCATACGTGCTTATGGAAAAGAACTTGCATGACATCTTTTGTCCTACCCTCCCGTGGCAGCGGGGTCCTAATGGAAACTAAGGGATATTAAGGCCTCCTTTTAATAGTGAACCGGACCAAAGCATTAAAACATAGTGAATACATGAACTCCTCAACCTACGGTCATCACCGAGAAGTATCCCGATTATTGTCACTTCGGGGTTGTCGGATCATAACACATAATAGGTGACTATAGACTTGCAAGATAGGATCAAGAACTCACATATATTCAAGAAAACATAATAGGTTCAGATCTAAAATTATGGCACTCGGGCCCTAGTGACAAGCATTAAGCATAGCAAAGTCATAGCAACATCAATGTCAGAACATAGTGGATACTAGGGATCAAACCCTAACAAAACTAACTTGATTACATGGTAAATCTCATCCAACCCATCACCGTCCAGCACGCCTATGATGGAATTACTCACGCACGGCGGTGAGCATCATGAAATTGGTGATGGAGGATGGTTGATGATGACGACGGCGACGAATCCCCCTCTCCGGAGCCCCGGACGGACTCTAGATCATCCCTCCCGAGAGAGATTAGGGCTTGGCAGTGGCTCCATATCGTAAAACATGATGAAACTTTCTCTCTGGGTTTTTTCTCCGCAAAGCGGAATATATGGAGTTGGATTTGAGGTCGGTGGAGCGTCAGGGGGCCCACGAGACAGGGGGGCGCGCCTACGGGGGCAGGGTGCGCCCCCACCCTCGTGGACAGGGTGTGGCCCCCCTGGCCTTGATTCTTTCACCAGTATTTTTTATATTTTCCAAAACTTATCTTTGTGGATTTTCAGGTCATTCCGAGAACTTTTGTTTTCTGCACAATAAACAACATCATGGCAGTTCTGCTGAAAACAGCGTCAGTCCAGGTTACTTTAATTCAAATCATGAAAGTTAGAGTCCAAAACAAGGGCAAAAGTGTTTGGAAAAGTAGATACGTTGGAGATGTATCAAGGCCCGTGAGAGATAGTAGAGAGAGAGAGAGAAAGAGCTACTCCCTCTGTTCGATAATGTAGTGCCTATAATTTTTTAAAGCCAAACTTCTGAAACTTTGACCAAGTTTATAAACAAATTACTTATATCTACAATACTGAAGATAAATCATAGTAGGAAGTAACTACATGTTGTGATGAATCTAATGATCGTTCCAGATGTAAATGTTTTTCTCCACATATACCTGGTCAAACTTTTCTGAGGTTTGACTTCTCAAAACATCCATATGTTTATGGACATGAGAAAGTACCTAAGTGGAGAGAGAGAGAGAGTGTGTGTGTGTGAAATAGAAAGAGTGAGTGAAAAAAGTGTGTGTGCGTGTGTGAAAGAGACATGGACAACACACGATAAAGTAGAGCAAAAGTGTGTGTGTCTTATGCAAACATATCACACATGCATCTTCGACAGCGGAAGCGAGGTGAGGAGATAGTGTGTGGTTGTTTGCAACCGAGATTGAAAGACTTGTAGCACGTGGCCAAGAGAGGTCAGACAAACTAGGGAGAGAGGTCGAGAGAGACGTATGGAGAAAATGCAGACATGGGGAGGAGAGATTGTATGTTTGTGATAGAGAGATCCCCTGGAGATCATGATGGGAATACATGGGTGGAAGATCGAGTGACAAGGTGTGTGCACGATAGAAGATACCCCGTGAGATATCGAGATAGACATATGGATGGAAGGAGACAATATGTGTGTTCCCGATGGCTAGTGAGAGATAGTCATACTTAGGGGGAGTGAGTGGGCCAATGATGGAGTGAGGGATTATGGGACTTAGGGGGGTGCGTGTCACATACAGAGAGAACAAGGTAGGAGAGTGTTAGATGGGTCTATGTAGCATGAGCGAGATATGTGTATGTGTGAACCAGGGAGATATAAAGTTTGACAGAGATAGAGGAGCCTCGATACGTGTGAGTGGTGCGTCAGATAGCTGAGAGGGGGAAAGAGATATTCCATCCGCTCGATAATGCAGTGCATATAAATTTTTTAGAAGTCGAACTTTGGAAACTTTGACCAGGTTTACGCAAATATTATTTATATCTACAATAGCAAAGATACATCATAGGAAACTACATCTCATGATGAATCTAATGATATATGTTTGTTGTTCTAGATGTAAATGTTTTTCTCCACGTACATGGTCCTTTGTGATGTTTGACTTTTCAATAAATCTATAAGCTATGGACCGAAGAGAGTGCCTAAGTTGAGAGAGATCAAGTGCGTGTGAAGGAGAATGAGTGAGTGTGCAAAAAGAGTGTGTGTGTGAAAGATGAAGGGACAAAAAACGATAAATTAGAGAGAGTGTGTGTGTTCGTTTCTTATGCAAACATATCACGCATGCATCTCCGAGATAGAAAAGCGAGATGAGGAGATACACAAAGATAGCTAGTGTGTGATTATTTGCAATGGAGAGAGACACCCCTATAGCACATGCACTACAAAAAATACACTTCAATGATGATACATGTTTGTCACAGTAGGTCACGTTTTCTGTCATGCATGTACATCCATGACGATTTAATGACAGAATCAAGATAGTCATACCTGTGTTGTCACAGAAGTGTTCCATGACATTAACAAAATTACCATCATGGAAGTGTCCACTTCCATGACGATAAATCGTGTGTCATGGAAGTTCTTTCATTAAGGATGGCCGACACATGGCATCCGTGGTAACGGGTCGCCGTTAAGCTATCGGGTCCGGTTTTGGATCCGATAACCCGCTAACAGCCATGACCAATGGGGATTTTCCATGTGTAAATTTCTCATTGGCCAGAGGAACCACGTGTCGGCTCATCGTTGGAACAGATGTCATCCCTACAATGGAAGGAACACGCCTATGATATGTCACCACGTAACATGGCCCAATAGTGGCCCACTTAAGGTAAAAAGGTCGGCCCAGCTAAAGGCCAACCATGTATTTCAAACAATAGTGGGTTCGCCCGTTAACAGCCTGCCATGTTTTGGGTCAAATTGAGCCCCATATCAGATCAGGCCCGTTCATAGCCTGCCGTGTTTAGGGCCAAATTATGGGCCATATCTGATCAGGCCCGTTAACAGGCCTCTGTTCTTTTGGGCCCATTCTAAGCCACGTTTGTATTTCAGCCTGCTAAATGCCCGATTACCAATTCCGCCCGATAATAGTTTCGGCATGTTAGCGCTCCGTGGTGCAACTGGGATGTTGTCGACCTGGTTTAAATTTAGGCCATTTAACGACCCATGCAGAAACTGGGCTATATCTTGTCCTAAGTAACTTTAGGCCTCTTAACGGCCCGTAATTTTAGCCCACCTGGCCTATCAGCCTGTTAATGGCTCATGTAATAGTTGCGCCTAATTACAGCCCGCGTTGAATCCAGCCAGCTTAGAGCCCATCCGATAATGGCTCGTGACACTGTTGGGCCTACGGCCCGCATTGATGCCGGCCTGCTTAAAGCCCATAATTTTATTGGGCCAAACAGGGCCCAAGATATATTTTGGCCTATTAAGGCTCATCCTATTTGGGCCAAACATGGGCCTGAGGCAGTTTTTGCGTGTATTGGCCCATGAATTTTTCAGCTCAAAGCTAGCCCAATCTAGTTTTTAGAGTGTTAAAAGCCCATGGTATTTTGTGGCCCAGCTGGCCAGAACTTTACTCGGCCTGTTAAAGGCAGAAAACTACAATACGATTAGACCTGCTAATAGCCCAAGATGATTATAGGCCCACATTTTGGCCCATATGAGTAACGGGCCGGCCTGAAGACCGACAACATTGAGATCCATTGAACCTTCTGGCCTAAATTACAGCATACCAACCAAGAATAAACCTAGACTATACAATAAAGAAATTATGGCATAATAAAGCGCAACATGACCACGGATTACATACATTGGGCATCAAAGGTCGCCACCAGTGCATATAAATGAGCCGACAAAAGAATATACAAAACTAAGAGCACTTCAAAAGGCATTAGGCCTGGACGGCCACCGCAAGCAACCGAACAAGTTGATGAGACCTCAGTTGTATCAATGATAGATGTTGCATCCCTAGCTTTATAGCACCAAAGCTTGCAAGGTAGTCCTCTGAGATCTTCATTGCATCTTTGACATCAAGTCAGATCTTAGCTGAAGCAACCATTTCCGCTTTAAATTGAGACTGAAGAAGTCGAACTGATTGAGGCAGCAACTGCACAAAGGTTGTCTCGCAGCTGCTGGAGAGTAGCTTCTACTCACTGTCTTCATCAAGACAGGACCTTGGGGTCATCTTGCTTTCTTCAAGATGGTTTAGCTCACCATCTTCCCTAAAGTTCTGCCTGGCATAAGAGATACGACTCTGAAAGAGAAACAAAGAGACACGTAACATGTTTCCCAATTATATAAGAAAATAAATGGATTTGTTCTGCATAAGGAACATGTTTTTACAACTACAATGTAAAACTGGTTGTTGTTGCAAACATCCAATCAGATGTAAGCAGCAAAGTGAACAGCAGTGGAGGAAATGATGCCTAAGTAAATCTATACTAGAACAAAGTTTGAAGGATTGAGAAGGATGAACCTACATTGCATGTTAACACGGGCTAAACAAAGCCCTTCTCCATGTCAATGGAAGGATAATTCAATAAATTCCCTGAAGAAACTTCTTTATAACCATTGCCATTATTCTACATTTTGCAAAGAGTAAATATAGATCACATAATATTAGAAGAAATAGAGGACAATGAAGCTCAGGTGCAGACTGATGATACATAATCAAATAGCAACTAATTAAGTACAACATTACAAGGCAAAAGGTACTGACAAGAGGAATGCAGACATCAACATGTGCAGTGGCATTGGCTTTATTCAACATTTTGGTAAGACTAAATGTAGATCTGATAATACGGAGGAAGTGGAGTGCAGGGCGGATAAGATGCAGAGTAATGCTAGACAATCAACTATCTCGCGATGCAAGTACACTAATACCACCATCGTCCGTTATTACTTGTCGCTCAAATGGATGTATCTAGCACTATTAAGTTCTAAATACATCCAATTGATCAACAATTAATTCGCTACAGAGGGAGTACATGACAACAGGTACTTACATGAGCAATCCAAAACTTCATAGCCATTGTGTTAATTCTACATTTATCTAAGAGTAAATATAGACCTTATAATTTCGAGCAAAGAGAGGATAAAGAAGCGAACATTTACAGTGATGCTACATAACCAAATAGCAATGAGTGTAAGTATGCTGGCAAAGGGCAAGAGGTACTGGCAAGAGCAATGCAGTGCCCAGTATTGTTGTGAGATCCTATGATCCTTTGACCAAGGAGATTCATATGAAATTAGTTTTCATACAAGAGGGAAGGTAAGGCACATGCAGAAATTTAGGAGTTCAAATTTTGAATTGATATCATACACAGTACCTGACGCCGGGCTCTCAACAATTCTAATAGGGGTTTGGCCTGTGGAGTAGGGGTAAAGTGTGGTACAGTTGGGCATGTGTTTTCTGTGGCTGCTGATCTATCTGATTTAACAGGTAACACTACCTTTTCCAAATACTTAGTTTGTAGTCCTTGAGGATCTGCACTCACCCTCTTCCTTTTGGACATCTATTACAGAAGAACAACATTTGACTAAAAAACGTAATATGATGACAGATGGAATAGGTATGTCATATACTCATATATGATGTTTAAACTAAGAAGATGGTGGTGTAACAAAGTAGAAGTAATGCAAGATGTCATATGTAAAATATGTGCGACCAATACAACCTTGCCAAGTTAGAGCAAGCACCTTGATGGGTGAATAAGATAGGCCATCCTCCACCATGCCAAGTTTGTTAGCCAGTGGATTGTTCCCCAATATTCCTCTTGTGCGCCCATTCTCATATTCATTTTGATCATGTTCAATAACTGACATGCATGAAAACATAAAAACAAGTGAGATTATCTTTGTAATGCATAAGTGATTCTAATCCAATATTGCCTCCCTGTAAACCCCTGTATGCTATCTCTGCAATTCTACTGAGAGATGCCATGCATGCTGTAATTTGGGGTGTGCATTAATATAATGTGGCCTACTACTCAAAATATGAGAGCTCCAGAAGTGATGATACTTCACAGATGATAGCTTCAAGATATAGTTAAGAAGAACAAGTCGACCTGGCCTGATAGGTTCAAAATATACTAAGGGAGAACAACTCAACCTGACCAGTCGACCGCAAATGTCTCTGCTACTCTTCCCAACAAGGAACATACTTATTAAGGAAGAGAAGAGGATCATGTTAAAGAAGAGCAGAAGAGCAAGCAGATTGAAGATATTACAAGGTTTTCTATATAATGTCTGTTGCCCACCCATGATGAACTAGAGCGCACAGAGAAATACTATTCCTTCCAGTCTTTCCATATGTGGCTCACATGCATTTCAAAACTGAAGTAGGAACATTTAGCTGACCAATTAAACATGTCTCAGTTCTACTAATATGAGCATAATATCAGATTCGAATTTGTACAACTAAGCTTGTTTAGCTCGATGGGTGGAGCAGTACCATTATGACGCAAACCATGTAAGCTGATTGTCACTACAGGAATCAGGCACTTTGCCATCAGCCATGGCTGACAGAAAAGGCATGCCAGGCTGACGGCAAAGACCTTTGCCGTCAACCAGTAGACGACAACAGGTCCGGCTGAATAGGCTACGACAAAGGCCTCTTTGCCATCTGATGGCTGACAGCAAAGATGCAAAGGGCTTTGCCGTCTGCTGATAGACAGGAAAGAGCCTGGACAGCACACGTGGCAATTCAAGTCCGTTAAGTGGTTAACGGCGTGCTTTGTCGTTAGCCAGCAGACGGCAAAGGCCTTTGCATCTTTGCCGTCAGCCAGCAGACGGCAAAGATGCAAAGGCCGTTGCCGTCTGCTGGTTGACGGTAAATCTGCCAAATAGGCCAGCCCAGTACACCCTAGGTTGTACAGGTAGCTGCCACGTGGCAACTTTGTTGTCTGCTAGCTGACAGCAAAGTGGCTATATAGCCCCTATTTTTTCCTAAATTCATTCAATTTGACAGAATTTCACACATATATATATACACATTTCAAAATAATTTCAACAATCATACCAACAATAAGTTTCCAACAACATGAACATATACAAGTTTCCAACAACATACAATGGTTTCCAACAACATTTCCATACATACATTTCCAAAAAGTTTGCAACAAGTTTACATAAACAAAAAGGAAGCACAAGCACAAGTAAAAGTTTGCAACAAGTTTACATAAACAAAAAGGAAGCACAAGCACAAGTAAAAGTTTGCAACAAGTTTCCATCAATGCATGCTTCCTCATCTCAAGCAAATCTGCAAATTAGGAAAGACGAAAGTTAGAAGAAGAAGAAGACTACCTAGAAAAAAAGAAGAAAAAGAAGAAGAAGAAGAAGAAGAAGACTATCTAAGGTAGGTAAAAATGCTAAGTGTGTAGGTCATTTTAGAGCTAAGCTAGGTAAATAGGTCATTTTGGAGCTAACCTAGGTAGTTATGCCATTTTTTGAGCTAACTAACAATATTTATTCATTTTGTTGGACAAAATGGAAAGTGTAGGTCATTTTAGAGCTATGCTAGTTAAAATCGGTCATTTTGGAGCTAGGTAAGGTTATTTTGTCTTTTTGGAGGAAAATAAACAAATTATATGATAGTTTGGAGCTAAACCATGGTTATTATGCCATGTTTTACCTAAGTAAGCTAATTATGTCATAAATGAACTACGTAAGGTAACTATAGATCATTATTTAGCTATTCTAGGTAGTAATGACATTTTTCGGCTAACTAAGCATATTAAGTCATTTAGGAGGAAAAAAGGCTAGGTCATTTTATAGCTATCCTAGGTAAAGTATGTTAGTTTGGAGCTAAGTAAGGTTATTATGTCATTTTTGAGGAAAATAAACTAAGTATAGGTCATTTTGGAGCTAAACCAAGGTTATTATGCCATTTTTTTACCTAAGTGCACTAATTATGTCATAAATGAAGTACCTAAGCTAATTATAGATCATTATTGAGCTATCCTAGGTTGTTGTGTCATTTTTCACCTAAGTGAGCTAATTATGTCATAAATGAACTAGCTAAGCTAGCTATAGATCATTATTGAGCTATCCTAGGTAGTTATGCCATTTTTTAGCTAACAAAGCATTTGTTAAGCAAAACACTTGGGAAAACTTACCATCATCAGGGAGGTGAAGGACCGGTCGAGGTTGTGCCACCGCGAGACAGAGAAGGATCGGTCGATTCTTTTTGGGAGGCGTGCTGCACCCAAGATCATTTGCAATGTTTAGTTAGCATGATGCAACTGAAATGTGAATACTAGTAACTAATGATCATTCAAATGAAACTCACCATGTCCGCTATACCAATTTGGGGCATCGGCGGAGGGGTATGGCCGGTTTCCTCGCACATGGACTACGCATTTTGTTTTCACGGGTTAGTCATATTAGTTAGTAATGAAACAAGCATTACGTGCATGATTTGGCTAGTATGCGGGAGAAACTTACCATGAGGAGCTCGTATAGGGCCCGGTGACCCGCGTCGTTCCAGTTCCTCTCACGCAAGGCGGTGAGCATCATGAAATTGGTGATGGAGGATGGTTGATGATGATGACGGTGACGAATCCCCCTCTCCAGAGCCCCGAACGGACTCCAGGTCTGCCCTCTTGAGAGAGATTAGGGCTTGGCGGCGGCTCCATATCATAAAAAGCGATGAAACTTTCTGTCTGGTTTTTTTCTCCGTGAAACGGAATATATGGAGTTGGAGTTGAGGTCGGTGGAGCGTCAGGGGGCCCACGAGACAAGGGGCACGCCCAGGGGGGAGGGCGCGCCCCCCACCCTCGTGGACAGGGTGTGGGCCCCCTGGCCTTGATTCTTTTGCCGGTTTTTTTTATATTTTCCAAAACTTATGTCCGTGGATTTTCAGGTCATTCCGAGAACTTTTGTTTTCTGCACAATAAACAACATCATGGCAGTTCTACTGAAAATAGCGTCAGTCCGGGTTACTTTAATTCAAATCATGCAAGTTAGAGTCCAAACCAAGGGCGAAAGTGTTTGGAAAAGTAGATTCGTTGGAGACGTATCAAGGCCCGTGAGAGATAGTAGAGAGAGAGAGAGAGAAAGAGAGAAAGAGCTAATCCCTCTGTTTGATAATGTAGTGCCTATATTTTTTTAAAGTCAAACTTCTGAAACTTTGACCAAGTTTATAAAGAAATTACTTATATCGACAATACCAAAGATGAATGATAGTATGAAGTACATGTTGTGATGAATCTAATGATCATTCCAGATGTAAATGTTTTTCTGCACATATACCTGGTCAAACTTTTCTGAGGTTTGACTTCTCAAAACATCCATATGTTTATGGACGTGAGAAAGTACCTAAGTGGAGAGAGTGTGTGTGTGTTTGAAATAGAAAGAGTGAGTGAAAAAAGTGTGTGTGCGTGTGTGAAAGAGACATGGACAACACACGATAAACTAGAGCAAAAGTGTGTGTGTCTTATGCAAACATATCACACATGCATCTTCGACAGCGGAAGCGAGGTGAGGAGATAGTGTGTGGTTGTTTGCAACCGAGATTGAAAGACTCGTAGCACGTGGCCAAGAGAGGTCGGACAAACTAGGGACTGAGGTCGAGAGAGACGTATGGAGAAAATCCAGACATGGGGAGGAGAGATTGTATGTTTGTGATAGAGAGATCCCCTGGTGATCATGATGGGACTACATGGGTCGAAGATCGAGTGACAAGGTGTGTGCGCGATAGAAGATACCCCGTGAGATATCGAGATAGACGTATGGATGGAAGGAGACAATACGTGTGTTCCGGATGGCTAGTGAGAGATAGTCATACTTAGGGGGGAGTGAGTGCGCCAATGATGGAGTGAGGGATGATGTCTACTACACAACCTTCTTCTTGTAGACGCTGTTGGGCCTGCAAGTGCACAGGTTTGTAGGACAGTAGAAAATTTCCCTCAAGTGGATGAACTAAGGTTTATCAATCCGTAGGAGGTGTAGGATGAAGATGGTCTCACTCAAACAACCCTGCAACCAAATAACAAAGAGTCTCTTGTGTCCCCAACAGACCCAATACAATGGCAAATTGTATAGGTGCACTAGTTCGGCGAAGAGATGGTGATACAAGGGCAAAATAGATAGTAGATATAGGTTTTTGTAATCTGAAAATATAAAAACAGCAAGGTAACTAATGATAAAAGTGAGCGTAAACGGTATTGCAATGATAGGAAACAAGCCCTAGAATTTATACTTTCACTTGTGCAAGTTCTCTTAACAATAATAACATAGATAGATCATATAACAAGCCTTCAACATGCAACAAAGAGTCACTCCGACGCCACTAATAGCGGAGAACAAACATAGAGATTATGACAGGGTACGAAACCACCTCAAAGTTATTCTTTCGGATCAATCTATAAAAGAGTTCGTACTAGAATAACACCTTAAGATACAAATCAACCAAAACTCTAATGTCACCTAGATACTCCATTGTCACCTCAAGTATCCGTGGGCATGATTATACGATATGCATCACACAATCTCAGATTCATCCAACAACCATAAATGTACTTCAAAGAGTGCCCCAAAGTTTCTATCGGAGAGTCAAGAACGTGTGCCAACCCCTATGCATAGGTTCCCAATGTCACGAAACCCGCAAGTTGATCACCAAAAAATACATCAAGTGGCACATGATATCCCATTGCCACCACAGATAATCATGACAATACATACATCAAGTGTTCTCATAAAAGACTCAATCCGATAAGATAACTTCAAAGGGGAAACTCAATTCATCAAAAGAGAGTAGAGGGGGAGAAACATCATAAGATCCAACTACAATAGAAAAGCTCGGGATACATGGAGACCGTGCCATAGATGGAACATGAGAGAGAACACGAGAGAGAGAGAGATCAAACACATAGCTACTGGTACATACCCTCAGCCCCGAGGGTGAACTATTCCCTCCTCGTCATGGATCGCGTCGGGATGATGAAAATGGCCACCGGTGACGGGATCCCCCTCCGGCAAGGTGCCGGGAAGGACTCCCGAGAGGTTTTTGGTGGCTACAGAGGCTTGCGGTGGCGGAACTCCCGGTCTATCTTCTGTTCTGGAAGTTTTAGGGTACGTAGGTATATATGGGTGAAAGAAGTACGTCGGTGGACCGAAGGGGGGGGGCACGAGGCAGGGGGCGCCCCAGGGGGGTGGGCGTGCCCCCACCCTCGTGAGCACCGCCCTTCTTTCCTAACATGCACTCCAAGTCCATCGGGTGGCTTTCCTTCCAAAAATAACTTCTCCAGTTGATTTCGTTCTGTTTTGACTCCGTCTGATATTCCTTTTCCTCGAAACACTGAAATAGGCATAAAACATCAAATCTGGGATGGGCCTCCGGTTAATAGGTTAGTCCCAAAAATAATATAAAAGTGGATAATAAAGCCCAATATTGCCTAAAACAGTAGATAAAGTAGCATGGGGAAATCAAAAATTATAGATACATTGGAGACGTATCAAGCATCCCCAAGCTTAATTCCTGCTCGTCCTCGAGTAGGTAAATGATAAAAAAGAATTTTTGATGCGGAGTGATACTTTGGCATAATTTCAATGTAAAACTTCTTAATTGTGGCATGAATATTCAGAACCAAAAGATTCAAGACAAAAGTTCATATTGACATAAAAATAATAATACTTCAAGCATACTAATAAAGCAATCATGTCTTCTCAAAATAACATGGCAAAAGAAAGTTCATCCCTAGAAAATCATATAGTTAGGCTATGCTTCATTTTCGTCACACAAAGATGTTCCCAACTTCTATACCCCCGATGACAAGCCAAGCAATTGTTTCATACTTAAATGATCTCAAACTTTTTCAACCTTCACGCAATACATGAGCGTGAGCCATGGATATAGCACTATGGGTGGAATAGAATATGATTATGGGGATTGTGTGGAGAAGACAAAAAAGGAGAAAGTCTCACATTGACGAGGATAATCAACGGGCTATGGAGATGCCCATCAATTGATGTCAACATGAGGAGTAGGGATTGCCATGAAATAGATGCACTAGAGCTATGAATGCTCAACAAAAGAAAACTAGTGGGTGTGCATAAAACTCGCTTGCTCATGAACACCTAGGGCATTTGAGGAAGCCCATCGTAGGAATATACAAGAAAAGTTCTATAATGAAAAATTCCCACTAGTATAAAAAGACAACTTATGAGACTCACTACATGAAGCACAATATATGAGACTCACTACATGAAGAACAAGGTGCTACTTTGAAGCACAAGTGTGGAAAAAGAGATAGTAGCATTGCCCTTTTTATTTATTTTCTTTTTTTTGGCCTTTTTTGTCCTTTCTCTCTCTCTCTCTCTCTCTCTCTCTCTCTCTTTTTGATTGGGCAATGCTCTAATAATGATGATCATCACACTTCTATTGATTACAACATAAGGATTACAACTCGAAACTAGAACAAGATATGACTCTATATGAATGCCTCCGGCGGTGTACCGGGATGGTGCAATGAATCAAGAGTGACATGTATGAAAAATAATGCATGGTGGCTTTTCCACAAATACGATGTCAACTACATGATCATGCAATGGCAATATGACAAAAGTAATGTATGTCATGAATATGATGAACGGAACGGTGGAAAGTTGCATGGCAATATATCTCGGAATGGCTATGGAAATGCCATAATAGGTAGGTATGGTGGATGTTTTGAGGAAGAT
This sequence comes from Triticum dicoccoides, assembly GCF_002162155.2. Taxonomy (NCBI): domain Eukaryota; kingdom Viridiplantae; phylum Streptophyta; class Magnoliopsida; order Poales; family Poaceae; genus Triticum; species Triticum dicoccoides. Next base: position 272,510,722 of record NC_041385.1, on the reverse strand, counting down.
ATAAGGAGGTTTATGTGTGATAGAGCGTATCATATCACGGGGTTTGGATGCACCGGCGAATTTTGCACCAACTCTCAAGGTGAGAAAGGGCAATGCACGGTACCGAAGAGGCTAGCAAAGGCGGAAAGGTAAAAGTGCGTATCATCCATGGACTCAACATTAGTCAAAAGAACTCATATACTTATTGCAAAAATTTAGAAGTCATCAAAAATCAAGTACTATGCGCATGCTCCTAGGGGGATAGATTGGTAGGAAAAGACCATCGCTCGTCCCCGACCGCCACCTATAAGGATGCACAAGCCAGGTGCACTTCATGTTTCAAATTTGTTACACAACTTTAACCATACGTGCATGCTACGGGACTTGCTAACTTCAACACAAGCATTCTTTAAATTCATAATCACCCAACTAGCATGACTTTAATATCACTACCTCCATATCTCAAAACAATTATCAAGTATCAAACTTTTCTTAGTATTCAACACACTCATAAGAAAGTTTCACATATCTTGAATACCAAGTATATTAATATTAAGCAAATTACCATGCTATTAACGACTCTCAAAATAATCTAAGTGAAGTATGAGAGTTCATCTATTTCTTAAAAATAAAACTACCACCATGCTCTAAAAGATATAAGTGAAGTACTAGAGCAATAACAAAAACTACTCTGAAAGATATAAGTGAAGATCAATGAGTAGTCGAATAATGATGCAACTATGTGAATACTCTCCCATTTAATAATTTCGGATCTTGATACTTTATTCAAACAGCAAGCAAAGCTAAAGAAAACTACATTGTAAGGATGGCACAACTCATGTGAAGAAGCAAAAACTTAGGCTCAACCGATACTAAGCGATAGTTGTTGAAGAAGAAAGGTGGGATGCCTACCGGGGCATCCCCAAGCTTAGATGCTTGATACTTCTTGAAATATTATCTTGGGGTGCCTTGGGCATCCCCAAGATTGAACTTTTGTGTCTCCTTAATTCCTCCCATATCATGGTTTCTCTTTTTATCAAAAGCTTCATTCACAACAAACTCAACAAGAACTCGTGAGATAGGTTATTATAAACCAATGCAAAACCTTATCATTTTCTATTGTAACAAATCACTAACATTATTATTCAACATTTCATACTAAATGCCTCTTCATATTTAATACTCCTATCCTAAAATAGAATCATTAATCAAGCAAACATATGCAAACAATGCAACCATAACAGCAATCTGCCAAAACAGTACAGTCTATAAAGAATGCAAGATTATCAATACTTCCCTAACTCCAAAAATTATGAACTAACATTCCAATGGTAATAAATTTATCAGAGCTCAATATGCAAAAAAGATTCAACATTATACCACTCTCTTACTTTTCTAAGGAATTTTTGCAACAGCGGTAAACTTTCTGTTTTCAAACAGCAACAAGTATACTAGCGAAATAAGCATGGTAAAGGCTATCCTTGACTTCCTTATTGAAACTAAAGATGCAAAACAATATTCTAAATGACATAAAGCAAATACTAACAAAAGAAAATGACGCTCCAAGCAAAACACATATCATGTGGTGAATAGAAATATAGCTCCAAGTAAAGTTACTGATGAGCGAAGACGAAAGAGGGGATGCCTTCCGGGGCATCCCCAAGCTTAGGCTCTTGGTTGTCCTTGAATATTACCTTGGGGTGCCTTGGTCATGCCCAAGATTAGGCTCTTGCCACTCCTTATTCCATAGTCCATCGAATCTTTACCGAAAACTTGAAAACTCCACAACACAAAACTCAACAGAAAACTCGTAAGCTCCGTTAGTATAAGAAAATAAAACAACCACTTAGGTACTGTAATTAAATCATTATAAATTCATATTGGTGTAATATATACTGTACTCCAAATTATCTATGGCTCATACCCTCCGATACTACTCATAGATTCATCAAAATAAGCAAACAACACATAGAAAACAGAATCTGTCAAAAACAGAACAGTCTGTAGTAATCTGTATCAAACGTATACTTCTGGAACTCCAAAAATCCTATAAAATTAGGAAGTCTAAGATATTTGTTTACCAATCTAGAGCAAAAATAATCAGTTCAATATCACGTTTCTGTGAATTAACAAAACTAATTTACTGGGTGCAAAAGTTTCTGATTTTCAGCAGGATCAACACAACTATCACCGTAAGTTATACTAAAGGTCTTACTTGGCACTTTATTGAAACAAAAAGCTATAAAACATGATTACTACAGTAGCATAATCATGTGAAGACACAAAAACAGTAAGGATAAATATTGGGTTGTCTCCCAACAAGCGCTTTTCTTTAATGCCTTTCTAGCTAGGCATGATGATGACAATGATGCTCACATAAAAGATAATAATTGAAACATAACGGGAGCATCATGAAGCATATGACTAGCACTTTTAAATCTAACCCACTTCCTATGCATAGGGATTTTGTGAGCAAACAACTTATGGGAACAATAATCAACAAGCATAGGAAGGCTAGACAAGCATAGCTTCAAGATTTTAAGCACATAGAGAGGAAACTTGATATTATTGCAATTCCTACAAGCATATATTCCTACCTCATATAATTTTCAGTAGCATCATGAATGAATTCAACAATATAACCAGCACCTAAAGCATTCTTTTCATGATCTACAAGCATAGAAAATTTACTACTCTCCACATAAGAAAAATTCTTCTCATGAATAGTAATGGGAGCAAACTCAACAAAATAACTATCATGTGATTGAAAATTAAGATCAAGATGACAAGTTTCATGGTTATCATTATTCCTTAAAGCATACGTGTCATCACAATAATCATCATAGATAGGAGGCATGCTTTCATCATAGAAAATTTGCTCATCAAAGCTTGGGTGACAAAAAATATCATCTTCATCAAACATAGCTTCCCCAAGCTTGTGGCTTTGCATATCATTAGCCTCATGGATATTCAAGGAATTCATACTAAAAACATTGCAATAATGCTCATCATTCACATATTTCATGCCAAGCATTCTATGTAATTCTTCTTATAGCACTTGAGCACAATTTTCCTTTCCATCATACTCACGAAATATATTAAAAAGGTGAAGCATATGAGACAAACTTAACTCCATTTTTTTGTAATTTTCTTTTATAAACTAAACTAGTGATAAAACAAGAAACTAAAAGACTCAATTGCAAGATCTAAAGATATACCTTCAAGCACTCACCTCCCCGGCAATAGCGCCAGAAAAGAGCTTGATGTCTACTACACAACCTTCTTCTTGTAGACGTTGTTGGGCCTGCAAGTGCACAGGTTTGTAGGACAGTAGCAAATTTCCCTCAAGTGGATGACCTAAGGTTTATCAATCCGTAGGAGGCGTAGGATGAAGATGGTCTCTCTCAAACAACCCTGCAACCAAATAACAAAGAGTCTCTTGTGTCCCCAACACACCCAATACAATGGCGAAGTGTATAGGTGCACTAGTTCGGCGAAGAGATGGTGATACAAGGGCAAAATAGATAGTAGATATAGGTTTTTGTAATCTGAAAATATAAAAACAGCAAGGTAACTAATGATAAAAGTGGGCGTAAACGGTATTGCAATGATAGGAAACAAGGCCTAGGGTTCATACTTTCACTAGTGCAAGTTCTCTCAACAATAATAACATAGATAGATCATATAACAAGCCCTCAACATGCAACAAAGAGTCACTCCGAAGCCACTAATAGCGGAGAACAAATGTAGAGATTATGGTAGGGTACGAAACCACCTCAAAGTTATTCTTTCGGATCAATCTATAAAAGAGTTCGTACTAGAATAACACCTTAAGATACAAATCAACCAAAACCCTAATGTCACCTAGATACTCCATTGTCACCTCAAGTATCCGTGGGCATGATTATACGATATGCATCACACAATCTCAGATTCATCCAACCAACATAAAAGTACTTCAAAGAGTGCCCCAAAGTTTCTATCGGAGAGTCAGGAACGTGTGCCAACCCCTATGCATAGGTTCCCAATGTCACGAAACCCGCAAGTTGATCACCAAAACATACATCAAGTGGCACATGATATCCCATTGTCACCACAGATAATCGCGGCAAGACATATATCAAGTGTTCTCATAAAAGACTCAATCCGATAAGATAACTTCAAAGGGGAAACTCAATTCATCACAAGAGAGTAGAGGGGGAGAAACATCATAAGATCCAACTATAATAGCAAAGCTCGGGATACATCAAGATCGTGCCATAGATGGAACACGAGAGAGAACACGAGAGAGAGAGAGATCAAACACATAGCTAATGGTACATACCCTCAGCCCCGAGGGTGAACTACTCCCTCCTCGTCATGGATAGCCCCGGGATGATGAAAATGACCACCGATGATGGGATCCCCCTCCGTCAGGGTGCCGGGAAGGGCTCCCGAGAGGTTTTTGGTGGCTATAGAGGTTTGCGCTGGTGGAACTCCCGATCTATCTTCTGTTCTGGAAGTTTTAGGGTACGTAGGTATATATGAGTGAAAGAAGTACGTCGGCGGACCGAAGGGGGCCACGAGGCAGGGGGGCGCGCCCCAGGGGGGTGGGCGCACCCCCCACCCTCGTGAGCACTTCCCTTCTTTCCTGACATGCACTCCAAGTCCATCGGGTGGCTTTCCTTCCAAAAATAACTTCTCCAGTTGATTTCGTTCCGTTTTGACTCCGTGTGATATTCCTTTTCCTAGAAACACTAAAATAGGCATAAAACAACAAATCTGGGCTGCGCCTCCGGTTAATAGGTTAGTCCCAAAAATAATATAAAAGTGGATAATAAAGCCCAATATTGCCTAAAACAGTAGATAAAGTAGCATGGGGCAATCAAAAATTATAGATACGTTGGAGACGTATCAAGGGATTATGGGACTTAGGGGGGTGCGTGCCACATAGAGAGAGAACAAGGGAGGAGAGTGTTAGATGGGTCTATGTAGCATGAGCGAGATATGTGTATGTGTGAACCGGGGAGATATAAAGTTTGAGAGAGATAGAGGAGCCTCGATACGTCTGAGTGGTGCGTCAGATAGCTGAGAGGGGGAAAGAGATATTCCATCAGCTTGATAATGCAGTGCATATAAATTTTTTAGAAGTAGAACTTTGGAAACTTTGACCAGGTTTACTCAAATATTATTTATATCTACAATAGCAAAGATACATCATAGGAAACTACATCTCATGATGAATCTAATGATATATGTTTGTTGTTCTAGATGTAAATGTTTTTCTCCACGTACATGGTCCTTTGTGTTTCACTTTTCAATAAATCTATAAGCTATGGACCGAAGAGAGTGCCTAAGTCGTGAGAGATCAAGTGCGTGTGAAGGAGAATGAGTGAGTATGCAAAAAGAGTGTGTGTGTGAAAGATGAAGGGACAAAAAAGGATAAATTAGAGAGAGAGTGTGTGTTCGTTTCTTATGCAAACATATCACGCATGCATCTCCGAGATAGAAAAGCGAGATGAGGAGATACACGAAGATAGCTAGTGTGTGATTGTTTGCAATGGAGAGAGACACCCCTATAGCACATGCACTACAAAAAAATACACTTCCATGATGATACGTGTTTGTCACAGTAGGTCACGTTTTCTGTCATGCATGTACATCCATGACGATTTTATGACAGAATGACGATAGTCATATATATGCTGTCATAGAAGTGTTCCATGACATTAACAAAATTACCATCATGGAAGTGTCCACTTCCATGACGATAAATTGCGCGTCATGGAAGTGCTTTCATTAAGGGTGACCGACATGTGGCATCCATCGTAACGGGTCGCCGTTAAGCTATCGGGTCCGGTTTTGGATCCTATAACCCGTTAACAGCCACGGCCAATGGGGATTTTCCACATGTAAATTACTCATTGGCCAGAGGAACCACGTGTCGGCTCATCGTTGGGACAGATGTCATCCCTACAATGGAAGGAACACACCTATGATATGTCACCACGTAACATGGCCCAACAGTGGCCCACTTAAGGTAAAAAGGCCGCCCTAGCTAAAGGCCAACCATATTTTTCAAACACTAGTGGGCTGGCCCATTAACAGCCTGCCATGTTTTGGGTCAAATTGAGCCCCATATCAGATCAGGCCCGTTCACAGCCTGCCGTGTTTTGGGCCAAATTACGGGCCATATCTGATTAGGCCCGTTAACAGGCCTCTGTTCTTTTGGGCCCATTCTAAGCCAGGTTTGTATTTCAGCCTGTGAAATGCCCGATTACCAGTTCGGCCCGATAATAGTTTCGACATGTTAGCTCCCCATGGTGCAACTGTGACGTTGTCGGCCTGGTTTAACTTTAGGCCATTTAACGACCCATGCAGAAACTGGGCTATATCTAGTCCTAAGTAACTTTAGGCCTCTTAATGGCCCGTAGTCTTCGTGGATAAATTTTAGCCCAACTGGCCTATCGGCCTGTTAATGGCTCATGTAACAGTTGCGCCTAATTACAGCCCGCGTTGAATCCGGCCAGCTTACAGCCCATCCGATAATGGCTCGTGACACTGTTGGGCCTACGACCCGCGTTGATGCCGGCCTGCTTAAAGCCCATAATTTTATTGGGCCAAACAGGGCCCAAGATATATTTTGGCCTATTAAGGCTCGTCCTATTTGGGCCAAACATGGGCCTGAGGCAGTTTTGGCGTGTATTGGCCCATGAATTTTTCAGCTCAACGCTAGCCCAATCTAGTTTTAGAGTGTTAAAAGCCCATGGTATTCTATGGCCCAGCTGGCCAGAACTTTACTCGGACTGTTAAAGGCGGAAAACTACTATACGATTAGACCTGCTAATGGCCCAAGATGATTATAGGCCCACTTTTTGGCCCATATGAGTAACGGGTCGGCCTGAAGACCGACAACATTGAAATCCATTGAACCTTCCGGCCTAAATTACAGCATACCAACCAAGAATAAACCTAGATTGTACAATAAAGAAATCACGGCATAATAAAGCGCAACATGACCACGGATTACATACATCGGGCATCAAAGGTCGCCACTAGTGCATACAAATGAGCCGACAAAATAATATACAAAACTGAGAGCACTTCAAAAGGCATTAGGCCTAGACAGCCACCGCAAGCAACCGAACAAGTTGATGAGACCTCAGTTGTATCAATGATAGATGTTGCATCCCTAGCTTTATAGCACCAAAGCTTGCAAGGTAGTCCTCTGAGATCTTCATTGCATCTTTGACATCAAGTCGGATCTTAGCTGAAGCAACCATTTCTGCTTTAAATTGAGACTGAAGAAGTCGAACTGATTGAGGCAGCAACTGCACAAAGGTTGTCTCGCATCTGCTGGAGAGTAGCTTCAACTCATTGTGTTCATCAAGATAGGACCTTGGGGTCATTTTGCGTTCTTCAAGATGGTTTGGCTCACCATCTTCCCTGAAGTTCTGTCTGGCATAAGAGATACGACTCTGAAAGAGAAACAAAGAGACAGGTAACAGGTTTCCCAATTATATAAGAAAATAAATGGATCTGTTCTGCATAAGGAACATGTTTTTACAACTACAATGTAAAACTGGTTGTTGTTGCAAACATCCAATCAGATGTAAACAACAAAGTGAACAGCAGTGGAGGAAATGATGCCAATCCAAATCTATACTAGAACAAAGTTTGAAGGCTTGAGAAGGATGAACCTACATTATATGTTAACACGGGCTAGACAAAGTCCTTCTCCATGTCGATGGAAGGATAATTCAATAAATTTCCCGAAGAAACTTCTTTATAACCATTGCCATTATTCTACATTTTGCAAAGAGTAAATATAGATCACATAATATTAGAAGAAATAGAGGACAATGAAGCTCAGGTGCAGACTGATGATACATAATCAAATAGCAACTAATTAAGTACAACATTACAAGGCAAAAGGTACTGACAAGAGGAATGCAGACATCAACGTGTGCAGTGGCATTGCCTTTATTCAACATTTTGGTAAGACTAAATGTAGATCTGATAATACGGAGGAAGTGGAGTGCAGGGCGGATAAGATGCAGAGTAATGCTAGACAATCAACTATCTCGCGATGCAAGTACACTAATACCACCATCGTCCGTTATTACTTGTCGCTCAAATGGATGTATCTAGCACTATTAAGTTCTAAATACATCCAGTTGATCAACAATTAATTCGCTACAGAGGGAGTACATGACAACAGGTACTTACATGAGCAATCAAAAACTTCATAGCCATTGTGTTAATTCTACATTTATCTAAGAGTAAATATAGACCTTATAATTTCGAGCAAAAAGAGGATAAAGAAGCGAACATTTACAGTGATGCTACATAACCAAATAGCAATGAGTGTAAGTATGCTGGCAAAGGGCAAGAGGTACTGACAGGAGCAATGCAGTGACCAGTATTGTTGTGAGATCCTATGATCCTTTGAGCAAGGAGATTCATCTGAAATTAGTTTTCATACAAGAGAGAAGGTAAGGCACATGCAGAAATTTAGGAGTTCAAATTTTGAATTGATATCATACACAGTACCTGACGCCGGGCTCTCAACAATTCTAATAGGGGTTTGGCCTGTGGAGTAGGGGTAAAGTGTGGTACAGTTGGGCATGTGTTTTCTGTGGCTACTGATCTATCTGATTTAACTGGTATCACTACCTTTTCCAAATACTTAGTTTGTAGTCCTTGAGGATCTGCACTCACCCTCTTCCTTTTGGACATCTATTACAGAAGAACAACATTTGACTAAAAAACGTAATATGATGACAGATGGAATAGGTATGGCATATACTCATATATGATGTTTAAACTAAGAAGATGGTGGTGTAACAAAGTAGAAGTAATGCAAGAGGTCATATGCAAAATATGTGCGACCAATACAACCTTGCCAAGTTAGAGCAAGCACCTTGATGGGTGAATAAGATAGGCCATCCTCCACCATGCCAAGTTTGTTAGCCAGTGGATTGTTCCGCAATATTCCTCTTGTGCGCCCATTCTCATATTCATTTTGATCATGTTCAATAACTGGCATGCATGAAAACATAGAAACAAGTGAGATTATCTTTGTAATGCAGAAGTGATTCTAATCCAATATTGCCTCCCTGTAAACCCCTGTATGCTATCTCTGCAATTCTACTAAGAGATGCCATGCATGCTGTAATTTGGGGTGTGCATTAATATAATGTGGCCTACTACTCAAAATATGAGAGCTCCAGAAGTGATGATACTTCACAGATGACAGCTTCAACATATAGTTAAGAAGAACAAGTTGACCTGGCCTAATAGGTTCAAAATATACTAAGGGAGGACAACTCGACCTGACCAATCGACCGCAAAGGTCTCTGCTACTCTTCCCAACAAGGAACATACTTATTAAGGAAGAGAAGAGGATCATGTTAAAGAAGAGCAGAAGAGCAAGAAGATTGAAGATATTACAAGGTTTTCTATACAATGTCTGTTTCCCACCCATGATGAACTAGAGCGCATAGAGAAATACTATTCCTTCCTGTCTCTCCATATGTGGCTCACATGCATTTCGAAACTGAAGTAGGAACATTTAGCTAACCAATTAAACATGTCCCAGTTTTACTAATATATATGAGCATAATATCAGATTGGAATTTGTACAACTAAGCTTGTTTAGCTCGATGGGTGGAGCAGTGCCATTACGACACAAACCATGTAAGTTGATTGTCACTACAGGAATCAGGCACTTTGCCGTCAGCCATGGCTGGCAGAAAAGGCATGCCAGGCTTACGGCAAAGACCTTTGCCGTCAGCCAGTAGACGGCAATAGGTCCGGCTGAATAGGCTACGACAAAGGCCTCTTTGTCGTCTGCTGGCTGACAGCAAAGATGCCAAGGGCTTTGCCGTCTGTTGATAGATGGCAAAGAGCCTGGACGGCACACGTGGCAATTCAAGTCCGTTAAGTGGTTAAGGGCGTGCTTTGTCATTAGCCACCAGACGGCAAAGGCCTTTGCATCTTTGTCGTCAGCTAGCAGACGGCAAAGATGCAAAGGCCTTTGCCATCTGCTGGTTGACGGCAAATCTGCCAAATAGGCCAGCCCAGTATACCCCAGGTTGTACAAGTAGCTACCATGTGGCAACTTTGTCGTCTGCTAGCTGACGGCAAAGTGGCTATATAGCCCCTATTTTTTCCTAAATTCATTCAATTTAACAGAATTTCACACACATATATATATACATTTCAAAATAATTTCAACAATCATACCAACAATAAGTTTCCAACAACATGAACATATACAAGTTTCCAACAACATACAATGGTTTCCAACAACATTTCCATAAATACATTTCCAAAAAGTTTGCAACAAGTTTACATAAACAAAAAGGAAGCACAAGCACAAGTAAAAGTTTGCAACAAGTTTACATAAACAAAAAGGAAGCACAAGCACAAGTAAAAGTTTGCAACAAGTTTCCATCAATGCATGCTTCCTCTTGTCAAGGAAATCTGCAAATTAGGAAAGATGAAAGTTAGAAGAAGAAGAATACTACCTAGCAAAAAAAGAAGAAAAAGAAGAAGAACAAGACTAGCTAAGGTAGGTAAAAATGCTAAGTGTGTAGGTCATTTTAGAGCTAAGCTAGGTAAATAGGTCATTTGGAGCTAACCTAGGTAGTTATGCCATTTTTGAGCTAACTAACAATATTTATTCATTTTGTTGGACAAAATGGCAAGTGTAGGTCATTTTAGAGCTATCCTAGTTAAAATCGGTCATTTTGGAGCTAGGTAAGGTTATTTTGTCTTTTTGGAGGAAAACAAACTAATTATATGATAGTTTGGAGCTAAACCATGGTTATTATGCCATTTTTACCTAAGTAAGCTAATTATGTCATAAATGAACTAGGTAAGCTAACTATAGATCATTATTTAGCTATCCTAGGTAGTGATGACATTTTTCGGCTAACTAAGCATATTAAGTCATTTAGGAGGAAAAAGGCTAACTATAGGTAATTTTATAGCTATCCTAGGTAAAGTATCTCAAGAAAATCTTCTTCTTCTTCTTCTTCTTCTTCTTCTTCTTCTTCTTCTTCTTCTTCTTCTTCTTCTTCTTCTTCTTCTTCTTCTTCTTCTTCTCCTTCTTCTTCTCCTTCTTCTCCTCCTTCTTCCCCTCCTTCTTCTCCTCCTTCTCCTCCTTCTTCTCCTCCTTCTT
>NC_041385.1:272496786-272498866 GCF_002162155.2 Triticum dicoccoides | reverse complement strand
CCTCTTCCTCTTCCTCTTCTTCTTCCTCTTCCTCTTCCTCTTCCTCTTCTTCCTCTTCCTCTTCTGCTTCTTCTTCTTCTTCCTCTTCTGCTGCTTCTTCGTCTTCTGCTTCTGCTGCTTCTTCTTCTTCTGCTTCTTCTGCTTCTTCTTCTTCTTCTTCTTCTTCTTCTCCTTCTTCTTCTTCTTCTTCTTCTTCTTCTTCCTCTTCTTCTTCTTAACCTAAAAAACTACTAACTAATTAACCTAAAAAACTAACTAATTAACCTAAATCAAAAAAAGCAAGGAAAAAAGAAAAAAGTGAAGAATCCTCACCGGGGGGCGGAGCGGCGCCGGGTGCTACCTCTTGAGCTTGCGTTGGTTTTCCTTGAAGAGGAAATGGTGATGCAGCACAACAGCGTAAGTATTTCGCTCAGTTTTTGAGAACCAAGGTATCAATCAAGTAGGAGGCTCCTCAAAAGTCCCACGCACCTACCCAAACAAACAAGAACTCGCAACCAACGCAATAAAGGGGTTGTCAATCCCTTCAAGGCCACTTGCAAAAGTGAGATCTAATAGAGATAATATGATAAGATAAATATTTTTGGTATTTTATGATATAGATAGGAAAAGTAAAAGATGCAAATAAAAGTAGATTGAAAGCTTATATGATAAGAGATAGACCCGGGGGCCATAGGTTTGACTAGTGGCTTCTCTCAAGATAGCATAAGTATTACGGTGGGTGAACAAATTACTATCGAGCAATTGATAGAAAAGCGAATAATTATAAGATTATCTAGGCATGATCATCTATATAGGCGGCATCATGTTCGTGACAAGTAGACCGACTCCTGCCTGCATCTACTACTATTACTCCACACATCGACCGCTATCCAACATGCATCTAGAGTATTAAGTTCATAAAAAACAGAGTAACGCATTAAGAAAGATGACATGATGTAGAGGGATAAACTCATGCAATATGATATAAACCCCATCTTTTTATCCTCGATGGCAACAATACAATACGTGCCTTGCCGCCCCTGCTATCACTGGGAAAGGACACCACAAGATTGAACATAAAGCTAAGCACTTCTCCCATTGCAAGAAAGATCAATCTAGTAGGTCAAACCAAACAGATAATTCGAAGAGACTTGCAAAGATAACTTAATCACACATAAAAGACTCCAAAGGAGATTCAAATATTTCTCATAGATAAACTTGATCATAAACCCACAATTCATCAAATCTCCACAAACACACCGCAAAAAGAGTTACATCGAATAGATCTCCAAGAAGAACAAGGAGAACATGGTATTGAGATTCAAAGAGAGAGAAGAAGCCATCTAGCTAATAACTATGGACCCGAAGGTTTGTGGTAAACTACTCACAACACATCGGAGAGGCCTTGGAGATGATGTAGAGGCCCTCCAAGATCGATTCCCCCTCCGGCGGAGCACCGTTGAAGGCTCCAAGATGGGATCTCGTGGATACAGAAGGTTACGGCGATATAAATAGTTTTTCGTGGTCGCTTCTGATGTTTTCGGGGTACATGGGTATATATAGGAGGAAGAAGTAGGTCGCTGGACTCCCGAGGGCCCACAAGGGTGGGGGCGCGCCCAGCCCTAGGGAACGCACCGGGCACCCTTGTGGCCGCCTCCCTTGTTTATTGACTTCCACTCCAAGTCCTCTGGATCACGTTTGTTCCAAAAAGATCGCTCCCGAAGGTTTCATTCCATTTGGACTCCGTTTGATATTCCTTTTCTTCGAAACACTAAAATAGGCACAAAAAAACAGCAATTCGGGCTGGGCCTCCGGTTAGTAGGTTAGTCCCAAAAATGATATAAATGTGTAAAGTAAAGCCCATAAACATCCAAAATGGGTATAGCATGGAACAATAAAAAATTATAGATACGTTGGAGACGTATCACCGGGCGGCGCGGGGCAGAGCACCGGGCGGCAGGGGGCAGAGCAGCGACGGGTGGCGAGGCGCCGGGGCGGCGGGCGGCCGGAGCTACATGGGGCATAGCGGCGACAGGCGGCGAGGCGCTGGGGCGATGGGAGGTGAGGCGCCGGGTGGCGTCGGGGGCGGTGGTGGTCGGGT
>NC_041385.1:272488922-272496315 GCF_002162155.2 Triticum dicoccoides | reverse complement strand
GTCATGGGGCGGGGAGCACGGGGGCGGCGCGGGTGAGGTGAGGGGGAGAGAGACGGGGGTGGGCGCGGGGAAACGACCATTTTTCGGTGAGGTTTAATTTCTTTACCGTCTGCTAGCAGACGGCAAAGAGCGTAGCTAGTGGGGTGGGGCTGAGGGCAAACAACCATTAGGTTGTGTATTCTCTTTGTCGTCCGCTAGCAGACGGTAAAGAAGCTTTGCCGTCTGCTAGCGGACAGCAAAGAAGGTGGCCGTTAGGTGGTTCTTGTACATGGGCCATCCTCCCTCTTTGATGTCTACTAGCGGACGGCAAAGCTTCCTTGCCATCAGTTAGCAGATGGCAATGAGCAGACTGATGGCAAACACAATCTTTGTCGTCTACTCGTTCTTTGCCGTTGGCTTTCCATAAGCTGATGGCAAAGACCTTCTTCACCGTCAGCTAGCAGACGGCAAAGAGCTAGCTGACGGCAAAGATCCTGATTCCAGCAGTGTGTGGTCATCATAAAATGGGGAAACCGTAAGCATGATGAGTATAGTGTTGACCGTGGCAGTGGGATGACAGATCTGATGCTGCAAACCGTGCAAAGGGTAGTTAGCAACCGATGTTTGTTTAATAACAACTAAGATTTGGTATGGACAAGAAAGTACAGTTAACAAGTCACAAGGACATGCAATTCTGTTGTCTCTCTATATGTCATGAAATGCATTTGGAAACTCGAGTGGGACCTTTAGCTAACCAATTAAATGTGTGTGTTCACTAATATCAGTATCATATCACAATCATATTTGAACAACTAAGCTTTGGAATTATGAGTGCTATGTTGTTTAACTTGAAGGGTGGAGTATTGCTAATATGACAGAAAGCACCTAAGCAGATCATAGTAGAGTATATAAAAGGGGAAAACCCTAAGCATCAAGAGTAAAATCAAGAAAGTGGAACTAGCTGGACCATATGGGCTTGTATTGCCAGTACGACAAGAAAGAGCTACATAAGAACAAAACAAAGCCATGGCCCGCCCAGCCCTAGTCCAATATACAAAGGAGAGAAAGTAAATTTGTACAAAAATTCGGGATCCCCTCTAGTCTATGCCATCTGGTCTGCCCAATATTTTAACTGTAGCTCCGCCGGTGTGTGGCGCACATGCCTTTTGAAACGAATATAGGAACATTAGGCGACCAATTAAATGTACTTTGTTTTAGTAATATCTGAGCTTCATATCAGATTCGTATATCAACAACTAAGCTTTGGAAGTATGAGTGGCGTGTTGTTTCGCTTGATGGGTTGAGGTCTTGAGGAGCAGTTCTAGCACGACACGAAGCAGCTATGATGATGGTAGTGAATATAAAGGGGGAAAACCATAAGCTTTACTAGTGTAGTGACCATGCCATGGAGGATCTGAAGGTGCAAACCGGACAAAGGCTACTTTGCAACCAATGTTTCTTTCAACTAGCCACTATGATTTGGTAGGGACAAGTATAGTAAACAAGTTAGATCTATTTTCCTGGTGAGATCAATAACTTAAGTAGATATGAAAGAGTACCACCTCTCTTGCGACATTGTGTATGCCCCTGCTGATACATTGAGGGTGTTGCGGGTGCGATGGTTGTCGGTTGCACGGAAGAAGACTTTAGATGGCAGACGGCTGGGTCGGGGGATAAGTCATGTTGCCGTGGACGAGGCGGTCATAGGACCGGCAACAGGAAGGTGGACGACAGCACTGATGAAGCGAGAGAACATGATGAAAGGATCCTGGTCCGGCATAGATGAGAGACGTCCATCTCTTGTAGTGGACGACGGGGTAGGGGTAGCGGCTCCGACAAGGTGGAGGATGAGGTGGCGGACGGAGGAGCCTGGCCGCGGTGGCGAGGTTGTTGTGACATCGATGGTGTATGAATGGGGAAATGGAGGGGTGGGGAGATCTCAAACTTTCGGACGCGCTTGTCTGAAATGTGGGAAAGTTACGAACTTATCCCCCGTTTAAAATTTCGTACATCATGTTGGTTGGGGATAGGACGGCAATCTCGCATCTCCCAAATATTTGTCGTTAGTGATTTCGGGCGAGGATAGGGTGTTTTGCCACCCATGGTTTGCGCCCATGGTGTATGAACGGGGTTGATAGGTAGGGTAGTTGTGTCACGTCTGAGGGAAGTTACACATCTGCCCCTATTTAAAATATTTGCCTACATCGATTTCGGACGAGGAGAGTTTGTTTTGCCGCCCACCGTGTATGAATGGGGAAATGGAGGGAGAGACACATGTCTTCTCGACGAGCTTGAATAAAATGTGTCTTGCCGGCCACGTTTGGTGCCCACCGTGTGTGAATGGGCTCAGAGGCGGTCGTGTCACGTCTGATTGAAGTTACTAGTCTACCCCTATCGATAGCAGTGTAATCAGGTTGATTAGGATGTCAAGTGTCAGGGGCAGACAGTAATTTCCATCTCGCAAACACTTGCTTCGGGCAGCCCACAAATGATAGTGGGTGTTTAGCCGGTTCTTTCAAAACTTGGGAGAATTAGCATTCATGTTTATCCTGGGCCCTGGCAACTAAATTCAAATCCAATTTGTATTCGATTACAAATATCCATAGATAATTCTACGTTTTGTTATTTATTTCTTCAAAACAACGACAAAGATTTATTCCACCTTTATATATGATTATGATTTAGAAATGTCGTGATCTTCGAATTTAGTAGGTTGGATACACTTTGACTCAAACAGTTATTTCATCCAATACAATATGCTCACACGAAAGACAGTTCACCTTATGTCAATCATACAAGTACTAAGTATTACCTCTCCTAAAAAATTCGGATCATTACATCACATGGACAACATAGGGGTTCTTACAACATAATCCATTCAGAGACATGACACAACATGCAAGTACAATAATATAATGACAATTTCAACTGGTATCTAAAGAAGAACTGGGATTACCCTGGGCTTCAGATAGCAGAAACGGTAGGACCTCCTTCGTCTTCAAATGCAACATTCTTACTTCCTCCGATTCTTGGATTGCTTGCATAATGCGTGCAACTAATTGCATAATTTCCAGCCTCAAGATCAATATTACCTCATTCATGGCAGCCACACCATCTCTTTCTGCCTCTAGTAGAGCCTCAAGAACTATAATAGCTGTGCTCAGATTTCTCTCTGGCGGTGTTGCCTCTGCACTGCTACCATTTGGTAACATGGATGGCGCACTGCTTCCACAAATAGATTCTGGGGTTGTACATTGTGTCCTAGTGTGAACGGCATCCTGAAAGGTTTCCACTGGACATAAGTAAGAGATAGTTATCGCATGATCTAGGCAGTAAGCTTACATGGTAAACGACATACGAATTATTGCCGAGCATGGCAAGCTATATTTAAATGGTTCGAAGCAGCATCAGCCGAAAATAAATTAAAATGGTAAGATGAAACTAGGGATGTAAGTGGCAAATAAACGACATCCGCCAGTCCCATCTAGTTAGTTTTCGCTAGCTCCCTGGTTCATTTTCCTCGAAAATACAAAAACTCTTTTGAACTATCATACCACTAGTGGACTTTAGTCGGGATTAAACGGGACCCAGTTGACATCCCTAGTTGAAAGGGAGTGTATCACCGCTATATTGAAGATGCCAAGGCATCTAAGCAGTTGAAATAATCTGAGAAAGCACTTAACAGTGTGGCCTCATATAAACTACGAAGACGGTCTTGTGATGAAGTGCATAGGAAAAGTTAAGGACTCAAATGAGCTAGGCATGCATTTCTTGACGATTGTACAACAGGCACTGCTGACATATTGTCCAACTCAGGTATAGCCTAACAAGTAATAAACAAGCATTCGAATCAAGCAATACAGCAAAGCAAACAACTGAACTATTTCTAATTCTGTAGGATTACAGGTTGAGGGCACAATCCAAGAAAGTAGACCACATGCATTACATTTCACATGTACTAAAACACGTTGGCTTACCATATGTTGTTGTGAAGCCTCGCTGTTGTTGCAATGTTCTTTGAAGATATCGTCAGCATCTCATGGTTGCAAATCTAGTTGTTGTAGTTTATTTTGCACCCTCTATTTAGGTAAAATTAATTTTAGTCGCATGCACTGGTTCGAATTGATCATCAATGGTTCATCTAAACTAATGAAAGAAGGGTGTGTGCTTACACGACAATATATGTGCTTCACTCTATTTTTATGCTTGTTCGAGGTGCCAGCCCCAAAAAAACAAATATTTTGCTTGATGGGGTTGGTAGCTCTATAATTAATAGAAGCATCAAATTAGTCATGCAACTTGGGAAGATCAAGAACACATAAAAAAAGTAATGAACAGAGGCTCGGAGGAGTGATGCAATGTGACAGCCTGGTTTTTGCCCCCTTCTCTCTTCTGGTTTTCAGTTGGGTTTTGAATTGAATTTTGAAATTGAGTCATTTCAGTTGGACTTAAAACACTTGGGCATAACCTTGCCTTTCACCCAAGTGGCTCACTCCTCCTCCAAACCATCATTTCCTCTCCGTTCTACCTCAAAATAATGCCATGGATATTTTTCTTTAATGAAAAATATTCTTTTTCCTCTCAAAAACCCTAATTAGAAACTTGTGCTCCAAAGACACCCCTATTTTTCTTGCCCACAAAAATCTGAGAAAATTTTCAAAAATCCTTTAAACCCTGGGGCACCTCCCTGAGAAAAAATAGCACACCACTTTTTGGAATATTTTTGCCACAGAAAATATTTTCTGTTCTGACCAGAAATGGTGGTTTCTAGAGCAACTACCACTTTACTTGCTCCATTGGTGCTGCATTTTATTGCGCATCACTACCCTCCTAACTCACTGCTACACACCAAAGCACAGCTTCCAACTCCCAGCCATTTAACCACAGCAACCTCTCAAAGTTACTGTCCAGTAACTTGCAGTGAAGTAAAAATCTTGTTCACTGCGCCTGAGGTCAAACCAAATAATGGTAACACCTATAACTACCACGAACAACACGCCAGACATCAAGTTTAGGCTTAGGTCGGCCTGAGGTCGGAGTTCACGCGGGGACCGCGTTCGACCAAGCGTACTGGCATGCAGACGGCGCGCTTTGCGTCACGCCCGAGCCTCTGTTGCTCGCGTGATCGCTTCCCCGCCTGCCAAACCTTGCCAAACCCCGCCCCCATCACCGTCCTGACGCCATTTACTTCACCCTAGAGCTCGCCGACGCCGGAGCTCGCCGCAGCGAGCACGGGCACGCTCCGGCCAACCCAACAGTGCATCGTGCACTGTGTTCGTCGCCTTCTCCTCGCTCCTATGCTCGTCTCCACGTGCCCACAGTTCCCGCGTGAGCTGCGTTGCTTTCCCCCTCTCTCACCGACGCCGCTCATCACCTGGCGTGGCGTCCAGGTGTCCTCTGGCGGAGCCCAAGCACCTCCCATCGCTCAGCCATAAATAGAGCCCTCCCCAGCCTCCTCGAGCCTCATCCACTCCTCACACACCCTCCACAAACCTGTAGAAAGCAGTGGCCCGGCCGGGCAGGCCTCGGGCCACCGTCCCCGAGCTCGAGGTTGCCGGCGATCCCGTCTGTCCGTCCGCACCACTCTAGCCCCTCCCAAGCTCAGGCGACCCTTCTAGGGCCTCCGCCGTGCCTCGGTGGTGCCGTTCCGCCCGGATGGAGCCCCTGGTGCCGCCTCCAATCGCTGTCGTCTTCAACTCTGGCGACCACTGCCTTCTGTCGCCGCTGGAGAGGCTGTTTCCGACGTCGTCCAACCACCCCTAGCTAACCTACGGGTATGGGCAGGTGCGCCTCCATCCCCTCTTTCGATCCCTCCCTCTAGTTTTTAGCCAAGGAGCTCTCCTCGTCGCCGTGTGCTCCAGCGAAGTCCCGCCGCCCTTCGTCTCCTTCTCCCCTCTCCTTCACCTGACTAGCAGGGCCCACTAGTCAGCCACTCTATACACGCCCGAAGCGGTACGAGTGGAGGCGCACCATGGGTTTACGCCTTCGACGTCACCCCCACCCCCCCAGTTCTGTTTATTTAAATTCAAAATTTACAGAACACTTCAAACAGCCACAAATTTTTAACCATAAGTCCAAATGACTTGATTCTTTTTGCATTGGTTTCCGTATGAAAATCTCTAGAAGCACAACAAAGATGGGATTTTTCCCTGCTGCCTAGATTTTCTGGTGAATTTCAGAAGGGTTCTTGATGTTTTCTTTTTGTGTTTATAATTGTTTCCAGAAGGTGGAGCTTGTCTTGAGGATCACCAGGGAGAGTGTGACCCTCATCTG
Organism: Triticum dicoccoides; assembly: GCF_002162155.2. NCBI lineage: Eukaryota > Viridiplantae > Streptophyta > Magnoliopsida > Poales > Poaceae > Triticum > Triticum dicoccoides. The sequence continues at coordinate 272,490,063 of NC_041385.1, read as the reverse complement.
CACTAAGGCAAGCCACAGTAACATTTTCATGGTGCCATTGCAATATTTGTGATTTAATTTCAACTTTAATGGTTAATTAATTCATGCATTTAAATCACCTAGTTATATAATTATTTTGATTCTGTTGCAAGCTTACTCATGTGGATATGTTGTTTGACAGAAAGTTACGAGTTAACTAAGCTAGAGTTAAGTTATTATAAGTCATGATCGTCTTTGGAGAAATAATTATCTATTGAAAATGGAATAGTTTGAATAATATTTTCTTGAGTAAGAAAATGATTATACTAAGTTATTGCCATAATTACTTGCTACATAAACATGACCAGAAAAGTACCATGAGGTTCTGAACTATTTAGTGCTTGATATAAGTTGACCCAGTAAGATTCTGATGATTAGTGAAACATGTTATATGAGTTCATTTGCATGGCATGGCATGACACTGGTCATTTTTATTTTAAGTTGAACCTGATAATAAATTAACTTGAACATATCATTGATCGGGTCATGGTGCCATTGAATCGAGTATTTCCCAGCGCAACCACATTTGCCTTTATGGGAAGGCCTTTATTCGGTCCGTTGTCATGCCTTTGGTCGGTACCTCCAACGAGGGAAGGTTATGTGTGTGCGGTACCCTGGCCCGGTAAGCAGACATAACCTTCACTACAAAAAAAGACACATCCGTGACATTTTGGGCCGAATGAAAAAAAATTATGTCATACATATGACACTTCTATGACGATAATTGTGACAAAACCCGGTATCATCATAGATGTGGTGGGCTCCTACTTATATGACAAAAAATCATGACAGAAAATGGGCTTTTCGTCCTGGGCGGGCTGGAGACGCACCTGCATGACATTCTTTGGCCTATCCATGACGGAAAAAACCATGGTAGAGGCGAGGGGGAGGAAAAATTTTGGGAGTCGCCGGTTACGGTGGGAGGTTGGGGGCCGAGCGATGCGCGTTTCTCTCATACACGTACGCGCGTGTGTGCGAGGCGTTGGCTCTAACTGAATCCGAGCGATTGCACTGCAGGCTACGCGTTACTGAACCCGAGCGATCGATCGATGGCTGTTAACTGAACCCGATTGAGCTATTCCTTCGCTACTGCTGCTAACTGAAGCCGATCGATTGGATGAAC
>NC_041385.1:272459276-272488726 GCF_002162155.2 Triticum dicoccoides | reverse complement strand
TGGATGAACAGTGAGCAGTGGCGTTGCCTCTGGATGAACAGGACCCCATGGTTTGGAGGGCTGTTAGAACAGTAGACGGTGGAGGGGTGGCCGTGGAGGGGTGGTTGAATAGGACCCCGTGGTGTGGAGGGCTGGATGAACAATAGACGGTGGAGGGGTGCCCATGGAGGGGTGGTTGAACAGTAGCCGGTGGAGTATAGGCTGGATGAACAGGAGCCCGTGGAGGCTGGAGGAGGTCGACGGTAGCCCGTGGAAGCTGGAGGAGGTCGACGGTATCCCGTGGAGTCCCGTTTTGCGGTACGTCACACCCCTCCCGATGAACAGGACCCCTGTTTCGACCGTAGGAGGTCCATTTCGTCCGTTTTGCGGTACGCCACACCCCTCCTGATCAATAGGACCCCTGTCTCGACCGTACGAGGTCCGTTTCGTCCTTTATGCGGTACGCCACACCCCTCCCGATCAACAGGACCCCGTTTTTGATTGTAGGAGGTCCGTTTCCTCCGTTTTGCGGTACGCCACACCCCTCCCGATCAACAGGACCCCCGTTTCGACCGTAGGAGGTCTGTTTCCTCCGTTTTGCGGTACGCCAGGGCCCTCCCGATCAAGAGGATCCCGTTTCAAATGTGGCTGGTCGAACACAAGGCCGTCTCCTCCGTTGTGTAGTACCCCGGGCCTCGTTTCCATCACCTGTTCCGTCCAAGCCCTCCCGATGAACACGACCATGCATTCCGTTCGGACCCAGCCGGTTGGCTCCCCATGAACACGACGACGACGCTGTTCTCCGTTCCGACCCAGCCATGTATGTATGCGCGAGTAGGCGTTCGAGACCCTGCCCGTATGTATGTACGTGGCCATATTTTCTTTCTTGCACCCTCGCTGCAGTACATACGTGTACATGCTACGTGCGCGCCTCTACTACGACACGTGCGCGCCTCTTCATCGACCAGTATGTACGTACACATTCGCGGCCAGAATGACAACGCTACATACGCTTCGACCAAGTGGGTCCCGACTGTTAGGCACTTCATTGCCTGTGAAGATGTAGCTGGTGGGTCCCAGCAGTCAGGGGGGCGAATCGTTTTGTTTTTTTCTCGGACGCACTTCCTTGCGTGCGAGGATGTAGCTGGTGGGTCCCAGCAGTCAGGGGGCGAATCGTTTTTTTACCCGGACGCACTTCCTTGCGTGCGAAGATGTAGCTGGTGGGTCCCAGCAGTTAGGGGGTGAATCGTTTTTTTGCCCGGACGCACTTCCTTGCGTGCGAAGGTGTAGTTGGTGCGTCCCAGCAGTCAGGGGGAAACGTCTTTTTTGTGAAATACGGTGGCCCGTCCGATGGGTCCCCGCTGTCAGGTGGAGGAATAATTATTTTTTGCGTAATAAGGAGGCACTTCCTTGTTGCGGCCGTGGACCCAGCTGTCAGCCTCTCCACCTACAGTCCACGTCTGATGGAAGGCATTCCTTGACCATGTTGACCATGCCACACCGAGAGCACCAGGGCGGTGGACGACGGCGAGGGCCTAGGAAGGGACGACGGGGAGCTGGGGAAGAAGTGGCAATGGAAGCTCGCAGAGAAGAGTCCGAGGGTTCACTGGTTTGGCTGCGGTGTGAGGCTGCTGTCGCCGCAGGGCCTGGCCAGCAGTGGGAATAGTAGGGGGCGGTGAGGCCTCCGCGGCAGCACATCCGGCAACGGGTGGCAGGAGCATGCAGCACGACCGGCGCTGCTTTGGGCGGCTGGAGCAAGAAGACCAGAGGTTGAAGAAGCACTACGGCCGTTGGATGGACATCGTACGGTCACTGGAGCTAGAATCGTTTATATTGACTAAGTTCACAAAGGCCTTCATCCCCGTCAACTTAGTAGGCCCACAAGTCAGCCACCCACCAAGGTGGGTCCCAGCTAGCAGGGGGGTATTCAATTTTTTGTGCGTAATAAGGAGGCACTTCCGGTTGGTCCGAGCTGACAGCAGGGGGACCGTTTTTTTCACGAAATACAGTGGCCCGTCGGGTGGGTCCCAGCAGTCAGGGCAAAATGTTTTTTTTGCAAAATACTGGTGGCCCGTCCGGTGGGTCCCTGCTGTCAGGTGGAGGAATAATTATTTTCCGCGTAATAACGAGGCACTTCCTTGCGGCTGTCATGGACCCAGCTGTCAGCCTCTCCACGTACAGTATTCTTCCGATGGAATTCGGTCATTGACCACATTGACCACACCGCGCCGAGAGCACCACGGCGATGGACGACGGCGAGGCCTAGAAGGGGACGACGCGGAGCCGGGGAAGACGCGGCAGTGGATGCCCACGCGGAGAGGAGTATGAGGGTTCACTGGTTTGGCTGCGCTGTCGTTGCCGCAGAATAACAAGGGGTGTGGGTGAGTGGAGTGGAGGGATGGCCTGGCCAGCGGTTGGAGTAGTATGGGGGTGGTGAGGCCTCCACGGCAGCACAGCCGACCACGGGAGGCAGGAGTAGGCGGCACGACCGGCGCTGCTTTCGGCGGCTGGAGCAAGAAGACTAGAGGTTGAAGAAGCACTACGCCCGTTGGATGGACATCGTATGGCCAGTCGAGCTAGAATCGTGCATATTCACTAAGTTAACAAAAGCCCTTCGTCCCTGTCAACTTAGTAGGCCCACTATACTGGATCCCAGCTAGCAGGGGGAGTATTCTTTTTTTGGGCGTAATAAGGAGGCACTTCCTTGCGTGCGAAGATATAGCTGGTGGGTCCAAGCTGTCAGCGGCGGTAATGCTTTTTCGCGAAATACAGAGGCCCTTTTGGTGGGTCCCAGATGTCAGGTGGAGGAATCATTATTTTGCGCATAGTAAGGAGGCATTTCCTTTCGTGTGGCCGTGGACCCAGCTGACAGCCTCTCCACGTACAGTCCACTTCAGATGCATGTCGGTCGTTGACCACGTTGACCACGCCACACCGAGAGCACCAGGGCGGTGGACGACAGCGAGGCCTAGGAAGGGAACGACACGGAGGCAGGGAAGACTCGACAGTTGTTTCCCACGCGGAGGGGAGTACGACTGTACGAGGGTTTACTGGTTTGTTTGTCGTCGCCGGAGAATAACAGCAGGTGTGGGACTGTGGGTGAGTAGAGGGATGGCTAGGCCAGCGATGGGAGTACGGTGGGGCGGTGAGGCCTGCGCGGCAGCATAGCCCACCGCGGGGAGGATGGAGCAGGCAGTCCCGCCGATGCTTGTTTGAGCGGCTGGAGCAGGAAGAGCAAAGATTGAAGAAACACGATGGCCGTTGGATGGACATCCAACAGTATACAGGCCATCCGTGGAAAGCCTCAAATCTGTGGAAAACAGCATACAACCCATTTGCCATTATTTCAAATAGTTTACAGCCCATTTGCTAATTCCTACGGGTTTTTTGGAGCCCATATTCTTTTTGTTAGCATTACAGCCCATATTGTGGCCATGGTTAAAAAATTATACGAAATTTTGCATATGTCGGTGCGGTCTGAATTGTTTTTAATCCCGAAATTTCGAGTCATATTCAGACTGATTTTAAAAATAAATGTATATCAATATAAAATCCAATAAATTATCCACGCATAAAAATCAATGCAATTTAAAATCTCAAAATCAAAAAAAGATATTTGAAACTTATTGCCGGTTTGATGTGTTTTAAAAATGTACAGCCCATTTCTCATTACTGATAGGCCATTTTCTCGGCCAGTCGAATGAAGCTCTCCTCATCTTGAAAGATTTGCAGCCCAACAGGACTGATAAAGTGACTGTTGGGAAAACTGATCCACTAACACCTATGGGGCCGGCGGACCGAGCCCCTTTCGGTTCGGCGGGGGGCGGAGATCGCACGAAGAGCAGATCGAGGCGAAGCACACGAGCAGTTTACCCAGCTTCGGAGCTCTCCGGAGAGATAATACTCCTACTGCTGCTTGTCTGATTGTATTATGTTCTTGCTCGAGAGTGAGCTAAGTGTTTCTCTGGCTTCTGAATGATCCCAACCCCTTCTACGTTGCACATGGGCCTCCTTTTATATGCTCAAGGGGTCACCGACAGGTGGCAACGTAAACAAGGGTACAAATGTAAAAAGAGAGGTGGTTGGTACAGTTACTTGTACAGTGTATCCTACCTAACCATGACGGCAGGGGACAAGGGCATTAAATGCCCGTCTGCGTCGCCCAAACAGTGCAGAAAAGGACCGTCAGGGGTGCCACCGCTCGCCACGATGGCGATCTTGTCAGCTTCGCATGCCACCGCGCACCGCTGGCTGCACAGCCTCCCGGCACGCGCGCCTGGAAAGGCCCCCAGAGCGACACGTTGGTGGATGCACTGGAGTGTGGGCACAGAGTGGCCGCCTGCCACGGCAAGCGCCTTGCCGCGGCCGTTGCCTTGTCGGGTCCGGAAGCTTGTCGCTCACCGGGCCCTGATATGCCTTGGTTGGTCTTCCGGCAAGCTCCTCTTGCCGGGGCCTTGTCGCCTTGCCGGGACATGTGGTGCGTCGCGGAAAGTTCCTTGGGATGCCTTGGTTGGCCTTCCCGGCAAGCTCCTCTTGCCGGGGCCTTGTCTTGAATACTTTGTTCTTGAATGGCTCCAAAGGAACCATGGAGGACCTTGGCGGTCGCCCGGCAAGCCTTGCCGCGGGGTGCTGCAACTGCCCGTGCACAAGTTCGGGGTACTAGGGTACCCCTATTCTAGTACACCGACAGGAGCCCCCGGGCCTGGGCCATACACGGTGCCGAGCTCTGTTGGGCCAGGCCCAAGACAGGGCACGGGCACACGCGGCCTGGGCCACGCCGAATCTGACTCCGTATCCACCACGCCCTCCCTAACGACACGCGCCGAATGCGGCGTCGTGGGAGAGATCGTGGGTGGATTCTTTATTCGGAAGGGCGAAACGTCCGCCCCCTCCCTCTTTATAAGCAAGGGAAACAGGGGCAGTTCATTCCCCGCCCCCGCTGGTTGCTACTACTCCATCTTCGCAAACCTCCGCCGCTCCCCCCTTCTTCTCCAAGCCGAGATAGAGCAGCGCTCCGCCCCCCATTGCCACCAGCATCACCAACGCCGTCGAACTCCCCCACCACCTCCGCCATGGCTCCAAAAGCCGGCAAGGGGAAGGGCGTGAAGTCGGCCGAGGCACAGCGGCTCGCGGCGCTGCGGAAGGAGCGGGCGATCTTCTCCCCTCAGCTCGGTGCGCAGGAGCTGAGGGAGTACTACTACCTCTTCTGGTCGACGGAGACGCGAGCGCATCCGCGCACGAGGGTACTCCCGGCCGCCGCTTCGGAACTGGCTCCAAACGGGTACCCATTCTTCGCGCTGTTCTTCTATTGCAGGCTCTGCCCGCCCTTCTCGGAGTTCTTCTGCGACATAATGAAGACCTACGGGCTCCGCCTCCTTGATTTCACCCCCAACGCCGTTCTGACCATGGCAGTTTTCGCACATTTGTGCGAAAACTTTGTCGAAGTCCACCCCAATGTAGCCCTTTTCCGCCACTTCTTCATGCCTCGGGTCGAGAGAGGAGAGCCGCTTGCCGGGGGGATCGCCTGGATCTGGAGAGTCAGCAAGAAGGAAGCGTATCTGGAGGGTGAGCTTCGCAGCAAATGGGAGGAGTGGAGAGTGGAGTGGTGCTGGATCGTCGAGGAAGACCCGCAGTCGTTCACTGCCCTGCGCCAAGCCCCAATCGTGCGCGGCAACGATTGGAGCAACGTGGCCCCGGAAGACGACAGATTGAAGATCGCCATCACCCGGATCCTTTGCCTCAGGCTTGCCGGGCTCACCGTAGGCGCTGTTGGCGCAGATTTCCTTCCCTGCCGCATCGTCCCCCTGCAGGAGAGGGGGAGACCCGCCTGGGAGTTCAAGAACTCGGCGGATATAATGCAGCTGCGTCCGGGCCTCAACTTCAACCTCACCGTCCTGGAGTTGGATGCAATGCTTCTGGAGCTGTTCAAACGCGACCCCCAGCACCCATTCGTTTTGCCGAGGAGCGTCGTTCCATTGTGCAATAATTCATGGCTTGACCGGATCCGCGCCATGATGCCGTTGTGTGATTCCCACGGAATCGTTCCAACTTGGCAAGAGCCTGCGGATGACGTCGTGCGGGCATTCTTCGACGACTTGGTAGAAGTGCCGGTCCGCGCCGACGAACAGAAGAGCCTCACCCGCGACACTACCAACGCGGAGCTGCAGCGCATCGCCACTAGGGCGGAAGAGGCTGCGGCAGCAGCTGCCGCGGGCGGGTTCACCGTAGAGGAGGCAGAGGCGGCAGAGGCGGCAAGCCTTGCCGAGCGCGAGGAGTTTGCCGGCGAGGAAGATCTTGCCGGCCCTGAGGCTGAGCCGAGCGAGGCCGGCGAGGAAGAGCCCGAGCCTTCAGACAGCCTGCCGCAGGTGGAGCCCCCGGCCCCCGGCCCCGGCAACAGCCGCCGAGCCGTGCGACACGCTCTACCGCGGCAAGCAATGTTGCCGCGGGAGCCCCTCACGCTGCTGCGGCAACTGGAGCGGGATCTTCCCGGTCCACCGCCACCGCCCCTGCCAAGCGGGCAACGGATCCTACTTCTCCGCCTCACCGCACCGGAGGGGAGCCGTACTTCGATCTCTCCACGCTCAGCTCCGACGAGGAGGAAGAAGAGTAAGTTTCTTTGTGTCCTCGTTGTTCTTCAATTATTGCTATCTTGTCTTGTATCTGACTTGCTTCCATCTGAACCCATTCCCTTTCAGGACGCTGGCCCAGAGAGCGGCGAAGAGAGCCAAGGCTCCGGTGATTGTCATCGAAGATGATCCCACCGTGTCAACAGGGGGTGTGTCTGAGACCACCTTGACAGACCCTGCAGCCACTCCCCAAAGCAGCCCCCAGCGCAGCCCCCAGCATAAGTTTGTGGTTTTACTTCCTGCTGTCGGGCGCGCATGGGTGCTCTTTTCTCTACTGATATCTTGCTTGTTGATTTGTGTAGGAGCAGAACAGCGTCACCAGGAGGGCCCAGAAGCCGCCCCTGAAGTGCCATCCGCTTCAACTACGCCGCCAAGGGAGGAGTCCCCGGCAAGGGAGCGCTCTCCGGCAAGGGAGAACTCCCCGGCAAGGGACAGTTCTCCGGCAAGGGATGACACCAATGATCCTCCGGCGGTTGAGACCGCGACCGCAGATCCTAGTACAGGTAATCTTCTTGCCTGAAATCCTCCCTTGGGTCCTTCTTCTCCTGAATTCCCTTTCTTGGATTTTTGCTTGACTTTTCTCCCTTCTTCGTTCTTCAGATCCATCTGTTGCGGAGCCAATGGAGACCGAGGACGCCGGCGAGGAAGGCGCGCGTGGCAGCAACGACGACGCTGCCGCCAACGAAGAAGGGGCCGGTGCTGATGAGCCCGCCGGCGAAGAGGCCGCCAAGGCTGCCGCCGCAGAAGCTGGCGAGGGGTCGGGCGATCGCACTGACGGCCCTGAGGCTGCAGGAGCGCCCGGTGCTGCGCCGACCACCGATCCCTCCGCCGCTGCCGCGGAGCCAGGCTCCGAAGAGCCCCAGCCCGGCGCCTACTTGAAGGCCGGTGACGGTATCTTCATCAAGCTTCCCTGGGCGTCGAGCTCCAGGGCGCCAGTCGAAGGAGAAGCTTTCGATGAGGAGCTGCTCGCCTCCGCCGGGCTGTCATTGGTCGACGCGCCAAGCAGCAGCGGTGGCGAGCCTGAGGAGGAGCAGCTACTGCGGAAGCTGCTGTCACTCTACTACGCATGACAAGCCAAGCTGGCTTCCCGGGAAGCGCTTGTCGCGAGGGCGGGAGTCAACATTGAGAAGCGCGCGGAGGAGCTCCGGGGCCTCAGGCAAGAAACTCTCCGGAGCCTGGCAGAAGAGCGGGAGCAAGTCGCCGAGGAGAAGAAAGCCTTCCTCCTCGCGAAGGCTGAGGTTGAAGAGCAGCAGCGGCTTGCTGCCGAGAAACTATCTACGCAGGAGGGAGAGTTGGCGCAGCGCAAGGTCAACCTTGACAGCCACGAAGAGGAGCTCGCTGAGCGCGAGCAAGCGATTGGCGGGGCGCTCAAGGAAGCAAAGGACGCTGCCGCAGCTGCTGAGGCCGCCAAGAAGGAGCTGGAGGTGAAGGTGGCGCAGCTGGAGGCAGATCTCAAGGCGAGCGGCGAGGAGCTTGCCGTGCTCAAGCGCGAGCGCGAGAAGGACGCTGCCGTTCATGGCGAGCTGCAGGGTCTTCTCGCAGAGAGGAGCAAGGAGCTCAGCGCCGCCAAGGATTCCAAGGCGGATCTTGAGCTGAAGCTGGCCACGTTGACTCAGACACTGGACGCTGCCAGGGAGCGAGAGGCGACCTTGTCGGAGAAGGTCAAGGCCGACAAGGCGCTGTTGGCGAGTATCACCGTTACCTAGAACTCATTCAGGGAGACTGTGGAGCACTGGACCGAGGGGCTGGTGAATATCGCCGCAGTCATTGACGGGGAGCTGGCGCAGCTGGGGATGGAGGACTCTGGGTATCCCTCGGACGAGCATCTCCAACCCAGCGCCAAGCTCAGCCTGTTCTTCAAGGGCGTGGCGACGGCACTCCAGCGACTCCGGGAGAGGATCCCAAAGCAGCTGGCCGACGAGTCGCGCAGGATTTGCGCGGGGGCTCTCCAGAAGGTGCTGATGAAGGTGGCCTTCCGCAACCCAGGCCTCAACCTCACCAACGTCCTCAGGTCCTTGCCACCTGATGCCGATCTGGATGCGCTCAATTCCCTTGTCGCACCCATTGTGGACAAGGTGAGCGAGATCTAGAGGGTTGAGGGCGATCGCGTAGACTAGGCCGCCCGTTTTCTCTTTCTCCTTGTCACTGCTAGCCATGTTATAAGATCAATCTGTTAGAGCTGCGACAAGTTATTTTGTAATATAACTCTATTTCTGGTATCGATTGCCACGTTATTTCCTTTACTAGATTCCTTGTTTTGTATGTTTTTACCCTACGGTTTTAGGGAACTTGTCGGCGCAGGCACCTTTGCCGCAAGCGCTGACTGCGGGACATCAGCAGCCTGCTGGCGATGCCGCTTCCGACAAGAAACCTTGTCACAACTAGCCGTAGCTCACTTAAGTTGTTGAGCGGACTCGAAACAAAGTAAGGGCGCAAACTAGCTACGAGTTGGTTCCTCCGCGCATAGGTTTTCCATACAAAGCACGGTCGTTCAAGGAAGATAACTTAAAAATTTAAAACTGATTGCTCAAACTTTGGCAACTTAGCTTTTCTGTCGTTTGCTTCTCGGCAAGGTTTCCGTCAAGGCGAAACTTTCTTGAACAACGCCTGTTCCACATCATTGTCTTCTCCTCCCCCCCCCCGGCAAACTTGTGCGCGAGGGAATCTTTCTTCCTTTGAGAAAAAGAAAGAAGAGAAAATAATGATATGGAGCCTTACGGCTCGTTATTGCTTACCGGGGGTAGGTGCTGCACAAAGTGTCAGATAATGCATGCAAGAAAGAATATAATGCATGAAATTGACAAGATGTGCGGGGCACACGAGCTTTACTTATGCACGGGATCTGCACCCGGCTTTGTACAAAGGATTACATGCGACATCGGCAAGACTTGTACAAAAGGTGGTTGCCGGAACAGGTTCCGGCAACCTCGCCCTATGGGTAAAACTTACGAAGATGCTCAATGTTCCAGGAGTTGCTCATCGGAATGCCATCTTCGGTCTCAAGGCGGACAGCGCCGGGCCTAGTGACTCGTTTCACCCGATAAGGGCCTTCCCACTTCGGCGTCAACTTGTTGGAATTCTTGGCGGACTGAACGCGCCGAAGAACAAGGTCGCCTTCCTCGAAGCTTCTGGCTCTAACTTTGCGGCTATGGCAGCAATGCAAAGCTTGCTGGTATCGAGCAGCTCGTACAGCAGCCTGAAGAAGATCTTCCTCAAGGTGCAGCGCATCATCTTGTCGCAGCTGCTCTTGCTCAAGCTCATCATAAGCGAGCACTCGAGGTGACCCGTATACGAGTTCTGTGGGGAGAACTGCCTCTGCTCCATAGAGTAGAGAGAAAGGCGTCTGGCCAGTGGCTCGATTTGGCGTTGTTCTGATCGACCAAAGAACCATCGGCAGCTCCTCGATCCAGTTTCTTCCGCACTTGCGCAGCCTGTCGAAAGTTCTGGTCTTGAGCCCGCGCAGCACTTCAGCATTTGCCCTCTCCGCTTGACCGTTGCTTCTCGGATGAGCAACAGAAGCGAAGCAGACTTTGGCACCAAGATCTTGGACGTACTGCATGAAGGTGCGGCTCATGAATTGTGTGCCGTTGTTGGTGATGATCCTGTTAGGGATCCCGAAACGGCAAACAATCGACCTGAAGAACTTGACTGCTGACTGTGCTGTCACCTTCCTCACTGGTTCCACTTCCGGCCACTTTGTGAACTTGTCGATTGCAACGTACAAGTACTCAAAGCCCCTGACAGCTCGGGGAAAGGGGCCGAGGATGTCGAGCCCCCAGACCGAAAATGGCTAGGATAAAAGGATCGTCTGGAGAGCTTGAGCTGGCTGGTGTATCTGCTTGGAATGGAACTGGCACGCTTCACACTTGGTTACTTGTGCAGTTGCATCCTGGACGGCTGTCGGCCAAAACAAACCTTGCCGGAAAGCTTTGCCGGCAAGTGCTCTTGCGCCAATGTGGTGACCACATATGCCTCCATGTATCTCTGCCAACAACTTTTGTCCGTCTTCCCGGCAAATACACTTCAATTTCACACCATTGAGTCTTCTTCTGTACAGTATGCTATCGACAAACTGGTACATAGTTGACTGCTGGGCTACTTTTTCCGCTTCTTCTTGCTCTTCGGGAAGTTCTCCTGTCTGAAGGAAATGGACAATCTGCTGTGCCCATGCTGGAGCTTGTGGCTCGACAACAAGGACTAAAGGCACATCTGCTGCTGCGGGAACACCCACTTCTACGGCGAGAACCTGCGGCTCTGCCGGAGCTTGATGTTCCCCGGCAAGCTTGCCGGAGCAAAGCTTGTCGGGAGCGTCTGCTGCGACGGAACAAACCATAAGGCTTGCCGGAGCAGACTGCTCCTCAGCATCCTTGCTGTTGATCTTGGGGACCTTCTTGGCGGCGGCTTCGGGGTGGTGATTGCATGGTGGTTGCTCCCCCACCAGTTTCGTCGCCACCGGCTCGCGCCTGGCAACCCCGCCGCGGCGGTGACATGCTCGGCTGTCGCGGAGTGTCGCCGTTAGCGTAGCCGATGAGACTCTGAATGGTGCCCTCCATTCGTCGATCTTGTCCGACGTTGGAGGGTAATCCAGGAGCAGTTGAGCTCACACCAAAGCTTCTGCCGGAGTGGTGGGTGGCAGTGGCGGACGGCGCGAGGAGCGGGATATGCTCGAACTTCTAACTATGTGAGAAGGAGCATTTTCCCGTCCAGGCGACCGTGTCTCGCTCGTGCTGGCACGTTGGCGTGCATGCTGGTCTTGAGCGCCTCGGGATCTACCAGCTTGATCTTGGCCCAACAAACGTATGGTACTGCGAGTACCATGACGTTGTCGGTCCTGCGCCTCCTGAGATGGGCGCGGAACAAGCGCGGACGTCGAAGTCTGCGCCGCCTTGCCCTTGGACCTGGCAGCGTCGTGAGCTTCCTTGTCGACGTCCTTCCTTCCGCCGGCGTCTACCCCACCACCCGTTTGCTCCGGTGGCGGTGGGATCGACGTGGACGGAATAGCTGCCTCCGAAGCCTTCTTTTTCGGTGGCATGTTGATGAAGAAAATGAAGATCTAGCTCGTGTGGACGCCGGATCAGGTTCACACAGCCTCGACGACCCCCTACCTAGTGCGCCAAAGATGTCGGGGAAACTGATCCACGAACACCTATGGGGCCGGCGGACCGAGCCCCTTTCGGTTCGGTGGGGGGCGGAGATCGCACGAAGAGCAGATCGAGGCGAAGCACACGAGCAGTTTACCCAGCTTCGCACCTCTCCGGAGAGATAATACTCCTAGTGCTGCTTGTCTGATTGTATTATGTTCTTGCTCGAGAGTGAGCTAAGTGTTTCTCTGGCTTCCGAATGATCCCAACCCCTTCTACGTTGCGCATGGGCCTCCTTTTATATGCTCAAGGGGTCACCGACAGGTGGCAACGTAAACAAGGGTACAAATGTAAAAAGAGAGGTGGTTGGTACAGTTACTTGTACAGTGTATCCTACCTAACCCTGACGGCAGGGGACAAGGGCATTAAATGCCCGTCTGCGTCGCCCAAACAATGTAGAAAAGGACCGTCAGGGGCGCCACCGCTCGCCACGATGGCGATCTTGTCAGCTTCGCATGCCACCGCGCACCGCTGGCTGCACAGCCTCCCGCCACGCGCGCCTGGAAAGGCCCCCAGAGCGACACGTTGGCGGATGCGCTGGAGCGTGGGCACAGAGTGGCCGCCTGCCGCGGCAAGCGCCTTGCCGCGGCCGTTGCCTTGTCGGGTCCGGAAGCTTGTCGCTCTCCGGGCCCTGATATGCCTTGGTTGGTCTTCCCGGCAAGCTCCTCTTGCCGGGGCCTTGTTGCCTTGCCGGGACTCATGGCGCGTCGCGGCAAGTTCCTTGGGATGCCTTGGTTGGCCTTCCCGGCAAGCTCCTCTTGCCGGGGCCTTGTCTTGAATACTTTGTTCTTGAATGGCTCCAAAGGAACCATGGAGGACCTTGGCGGTCGCCCGGCAAGCCTTGCCGCGGGGTGCTGCAACTGCCCGTGCACAAGTTCGGGGTACTAGGGTACCCCTATTCTAGTACACCGACAGCGACTTACTTGACAAATCACAAAAAAACTAGGCTAGCCATTTTCAGAAAGAAAAAAAACTACTGGGCTGGTCCATGGTAAACATAAAAGAAAAGGCTGTCTAGACAGGCCAGAGTGTCCCGCACAGCCCAGTTGACACCCTGCTTCCGTCTCAAAAACAAATTAGATAAATGCCACTCCAATTATGGCGATTCATAAAAATGCCACTGCAATTTCCAAACTTTGAAAATGCCACTGGAATTTTTGTAAACTTTGAAAAACGCCACTGCAATTTGCAAACTTTGAAAAACGCCACTCCAGACTTCGAAAAATGCCACTAGAAATGGCATGAAATGGCATTTTTCAAAGTTTGGAAATTGCAGTGGCATTTCTTGCAAGCATTTATCAAATTAACCCGAAACAAAAATAATCGGGCGAGCTACTGGGTCCCTGGTGTCAGCCGCTCATTGTGCAATTCTCTCGTTTATTGACTACGTTGACAATGGCATGGGACCCAGATGTCAGAAATCTAGTAGGAGGAGCCATTTTTTTATTGGCTTGAAATAAGGAGGCACTTGCTTGTGTACTTCCATGACCTTGGCGGGTCCCTGTGGTCATCCTCTCCACGTACAATCATCTCCTGATTGTGTACGCGTCAACTTGCTAGGCCCACAAGTTAGCCTCTAAACCCGTGGAGGACAAATACAACCCATTTAAAAAAAATAACAGCCCATTCCATACGTTCAAACGAAAAGTTCAACATTCATAGCAAAGTAACAGGTCTGATCCACATATAGAGTACTGAACTTCCACATTGACAACCATCATAGCCAAGTTAACTATCTACTCCCACTAGACAAGTACTAGCTTACTCTTAGCTAACTAGACGATGCCGGCCGCCATCTATGGTACATGCTAAACGCCGGCACCGGCGTCCTGCGCCTCGCCTCGGACTTGCCAGAGGTGCGATAGGGTGCATTGCTCGCGCGTGTTGGCCCTTTCCATGCCGGAATGGTCCACCAAAGCTTCGGCTTCCAAGCGGGAAACCCACTTGACGAGCTGGTAGTAAAAATCAGCATCGTGAACGCGTGCGTGCCCGACAGCCTCCAGGGCTATTTGTCGGGCGCCGGCCTCCATGTAGTCGGCCCAGTTGCGGGCGCTCTGCTCGTGACTCAGAGCGTCGGTGCGCTGCTGCTCCATGTCCCGCTAGCGGCACAAATCAGCGATATGCTGCTCCTGCGCCAGGCGGCCGCGCTCCAACAACTCCTGCTCCTCCGCCATGCGGTCGCGCTCCAACAACTCCTTGATCTGCGCATTGCCATCTAAAGACAGATAGAATGCCTCCTCCCTCCGTCTGCCTTCCGGTGAAAAACCGAACACTAGTTCCGGTGGTGACCACCTCCGGCGTCGCCTACCGCGGACGGGCGGGGGCATGGCGGACGTGGCGAGTAACGTCGGGCTGGTGGGGGCTTATGAGGATATGGCGAGTTGGGTCACGGTGGCACTGGATAAGGCCGGGAAACAGTACTTATAGCGGGAAGGTAGCGCGAAGGTCATCGGAATTCAATGCATAATGGCTTAGCGCGCCAGCTTCCCGTGGAAAACTAGGTAAACTGAAATTATGACTGTGTCGTCCCGTCCCGTCTGGGTCGCACGCCGGCATGGCAGTCAAACGAGTGCACTCGAATCATCTCCCTCCTTGTCAATAATGATTTCACGGATTTAAAAAGCCCGCAACAATTAAAGCGTATCTTTTTTCGCATCAGTTAGCTGCCTTAATTACGGCCGGCTGCATGCAGGCACTCAGAATCGCTTGCAGGCAGTACGCGAAGCAGCATGCAACCACTTAAATCGCTGGAATTAATCGCTGGCCATTAATTATTGCCATGCCTTGGTCTTGCTGCTTTGCACACGGGACTAATAAACCTGGACAGAGGGAGTACCTTGGTTGGTGAGAGGTTTGAATTAAGCCATGTAAACCGGAAAGGAGGTACTAGTACGTGCGTGATCCGCTATTTATTCGTGTAGGATCGAGTAGGTCATTTCTTGAATTGAACCCTGCAAACCGGAAAGGAGGTAGTACATGCGTGTTCCACTATTTATCCGTGTAGGGTCGATAGTGTAGCTTGTCAGTTTCTTCAGAGGTAGGCATTTTTATCCGTGTAGGATCAATAGTGTAGCTTCTCAGTTTCTTCAGAGGTAGGCATTTTATTCAAAAAACTACGACTTGGCATCTTGCGTCGCAAATAAAACTGCCAGGAGCGCATTTGTAGGCTAGCTAGTGATCGATCAGTAACTTGTAAACACTGAGCGAACAAAAATAAGTAACTGTTAATGCATCTCAATGATTCATAGATCATATACAAATATGTAGCTCCAAAAGCAAAGATCAACCACTTCGGATCTTGCGTCGCAACTAAAACTAACTAGTACGATTCCCATACATAAGATCAACCTGTTAATGCATCTCAATGATTCACAGATCATATACAAATATGTAGCTCCAAAAGCAAAGATCTAGAAAAACATCTGTTCTTCCTACTAACATGGATGCTTCTCTTGGCCAACATTCAGTATAGACTGAAAGACAAATTTGTTTGTGAAGTCTACAATTCCTCTTGCAAATGTAAGTGGTTTGACCAACAGCTGGAACCATGAGAATGAACCACACATGATGGAGGAACATCCACTCCAATATGATTTGGTCTTCTCTCGATCACACTGCGAGACTATTTTCAGAATACAAACTGTAACTTAGGGAAAATGATGCCCATTGTATAATCAGACCAAAGCAATGAAGCACCTAGTGTTGGCGAGTAAATAGTACAGTATTACTTTTCTGTAGTCCATGAAGTGACTATCCAATCTTTGTGTCTATTTTCAAATGGCACTGCATGCAGTGACTATACTATTCTCTTGTGCAGTTCATCCAAAATTGCGGACACTTTGTTTGTTTTCCAAATAGCAACGGGCAGACATCTCTGTCTGCACAAATATCAAGCAGCTAGTAAACATATACCACACCATAATCGCAGTGATGGAAGAGGTGAAATTGATACAACCGAAATTGAGCATCCAATCATTGAATCATGTCCTGCACCTCCAATGTAGGTCCACCCTGCCAATAAATTCACATGCAAACCACTAGTATTACTATCTAATGACAGTACAAAAAGAGTAGCAAGATAGTAGCAAACCATGTACCTTCGTAATGAACAGCTCATAGTGCCACCAATTGGATATAATGGTTTGGAAAAAAACATGCTCCTAATATTGAACCAATTGGACTTTTTGTGCAGTTCCACTAAAATCGAGCATCCCTGTTTGCATAGATATTGAAAGTGTGATTACTATAAAAGTGGCACTAGTTGAAGCATAGACTCACAAATATAAGCATTCCAATTTCTTAATGGGAAAAGGTAGCAAGAATGTTTCTAACCACCTGTTTGAAGGAATAAATAAAGCAACAACGGCTGATGTCAGGAAGGCATACATAGTTTTTTTCTGAAAAACTAAGCCATTCCTGACCTTTCCTCTTCTTTTAAGAAAATTTTGTGTAGTTCTACTAAAATAAAATGCCATCACCGCCTTGACAATTCAGTGGCACTGTACAAAAGGAAATGACTTAAGATTACATCATGATGTCGGGTATGTAGTCGACAGGCATTAGAGACAAACATACAGACCTCCTCCGATAACATAATGAAAATTAATTTTAACAAAGGTGTGACTAGCTTTACCGGGATAATTTGAGTGAACTCTGCACCCTCTGTTCCTTAATATAAGACGTTTTCGCGGTTCAATTTAAAGAACCCAAACGTCTAGTATTTAGAAAAATAGGTAGTAGTTTTCTTGAGCACATATCTGGGAAAGCTTGCCACACTTTATTTATGTCCATACGCTAATGCAAAACCATTCGAATACTACAAATATACACTAATCCAGTGGCTAGTGCAACAGTAGAGTAGTTAGTTTATTACAGGTTACAGTACAATGGTTTTACTGAACATATTTCAATAAACTCTAGCACTGGAAGGTTTCTATAAGAATTAACAATACAAAATGTAAAGGTAACAAGTTTCAGCATTGGTATGCTAGCTGTGCATGAGCATTAAACCAAATACAGAAGTCTGAAGGTAACTAGCATTATTAACTAATGACAGTATAAAAAAATTGCATACCATGTACCTCCAAGGTAAATATCATTTCGAACTCGGGGGGGGGGGCTTAAAAATTGCTATCCCAATCTTGATAATCGATCAAACATAAAAATTTGATCGAACGAATCAAGAGAACGGCCGGATGAGGAGGTGCCCACTCTTGACCTTTCCTCTTGTCTTCATAATTGTCTGTGCAGTTTAACCAAAATAAAATGACATCAGCGCCTTGGCATTTTGGTGACAATGTACAAAAAAATTAACTTATCTCATGAAAGTGAGGTATGTAATCTATAAGCATTAACAGTGCAAAAATCTGAAGGTAGTAACAAGTTTCATCGTTGGTATACTGGCTGTGCAACAGCATTAGAATGCCTTAGCTGAAAAATCTTTAATAACCCACAATCAACAGCTAACCCTGAAATAATCCAGTGACATTAAATGGCATTGCTTAAATTTATCGGTGGCATTAGACTGAGAGCGGCATTAGTTAAATGTGGCATCACTTTAGCAGTAGCATTGCTTGACTTGACTGCTAGCGTTATACTAACAGCAAAAAATGGCAATAAGAGCATGGGATGCCCATGCGGACAGTGGGCGCACCAGTACGATGTACCTCCACGGACGCAGATTGGTGAGGGAGGTATGGTTGCCCAGAGCAACAAATATCCTGGCAGCATATGTGGATTACGTCCCATTTTTGTTCTCTTTAGCCACCTTTTTCCTATGTGAGGACAACAAACTGATCGACCTGGTCATTCCCTATTGCGTTGTCATGCCTTTCTACCCTTCTTCAACCAAGAGACACGAGACTTGTTCCTTAGCTACTAATTTTCCCCTTTTCAACCTAGATGCGGGTTCGATGCCTACTCTCTTGGACAGTACAGTCTCCCTTCCTTTCCTTATTCAACCTAGACATGGATTAGTCTACATGAAGTAGGGTTTCCTTTAATAGTGCAAATTATGGTTTTCGTCTGCGTGGCCAGCAGAGCAGAGGATAACAAATTGGGAAGATGGTGGAGTGGAAAAAGATCCACATGCAATGACGTGACAGATGGGGCAATAGAACAAGGGTACAGTTCGAAAAGAGGTAGCATACTTGAGGGTCGGCGGGAAGTGGCTTCGCTTGTGGTCGTCGTCCTCCGCACACACTACGGCAGCGAGCTTGGGGACGGAGGCCATCCCGCACGGGCGCTAGGTCTGAGAGGACGGCCTTGTCATCAGTGCGTGACCTCGCTTGCCGATGATGAGTGCGTCAACGCTGCACGTCCTTTTCTTCCCCGGTGGATCTGTGACCACTGGTGAGGAGGGAGAGAGGGGCCATCTTTTTTAGATCTGGAGATAGGGTGGTAGTGTGAGAAGCAAGTGGGCAGCCCTTGGCAAGAAAGCGCTGAAGCTCCAGCCTATATATCTTTTTTATACTACTAGTACTAGAGGTGGAGTAGTGGTAGAGTAGTTTACATTTTCTCTGCATACAGTACCAGTTAGTCATGCTTCAAAACTGAACATCACACCATTAAAAAATAAAGGTCGATAACTAATGCGGCACCTCGGGCCAACATGGCGAGATCGCATTTTGCACAAGAAATTACACACCATGTTTCGTTGACATGTGGTCCCATTCCAACATATCAGTGAGACGACAGCGAGTAGTAGGAGTATTTCCGAACCGACGTGTAGGCCGGGGCACCCCTTCGTGAACTGTGGCAAAATGGCAACCGCCCACTTGATTTGGAACTGCTGTCGCACGATCTTCCTCTCCCTCCTCCATTTTCCTTCAGCCCTTCACCCTTTCTTCTGCCATTGTTCGATCGTCTTCTCCATGGAGGGAACAGGACAGAAACGACCCCGTTATTCTTGCCCCGATCTGAAAGATGATGTGGTGGAGTAACTCATTGATCGGTGTGATGTCATCACCTCGGCTAGCATGGCAGGTTCGTTCAAGCCCATTCTCGACTCAACTAATAACATCATTACAAGGAACCCAAGAGTCAAGGAGCGGTTTGATCTCCCCTATATTCTTTGGCCGTGACCCTGATGACTCGCGCCATCATGACGGAGGCCTCGCCCTGTGCAAGTTGATGCCGCTTGATAATGATACGTATGATGTTAAGATGCCATCGCTTGAGGGAAAGGCTTGGGCAGGCGCAAATGGAGATTGGGTTGTTTACATTGGGTCCAACTGCGAGTGGGAACTTGTGAATGTGTACACTCGTGACCGGTTTCCACTTCCAAAAATCTCAGCAGACTGCCCAAAGGTTGAGCACACCGGTATTGTACGCACGTTCAAATACAATCATGGTGACTGTCTTCTATGGAAGATAGCAATTTCTCGAGTTCCCAACCTCTCTTGGAATTACAACAACTATGAAGTTGTTGCTATCTTCGACAAGCTTGTTGCCGTCCTTGGTGGTTTGACTGGATGGATATTGCTCAAAAATCAGTTTATGTACACGGATGAGTACTGTGATGCAATTCAGTATGAGGGCCTTGTGTTTGCTGCCACTACTCGTGGCACTGTTTTTGCATGGCATCCTCGTTGTTTCGGGACATTTGTCTTCCACCGTAATTATAATTGTTTCATCCACATGCATGCGGGTTAGCAACTTTCCCTTTACTAATTAACCTTCTTCTTGTGTTTCCAAGGTCCTGTGAACATTCCACCACCTATACTTGAAGATTTTTATAACCAAGGGGGAGATGACGATGGTGATGATCACGAGCATGAGGACGAGCACCGCCCATATACTCTTTGGAGCCTGGCAACAAATTTTGATGGATCACCTCTTCTCGTGTGTATACAGCCCACTGATGATGTTACTGCTAAGGAAGCAGGTGTAGTCTCCCATGGTCGCACTCTCCGGACCTATTCCAACACCCGTTGCATGGTATTCGGGATGGATACTAGTGTGCTAGCGCCAACTCCTTCTCCCTGGTACAGAATTGATAGTCTTGGAGAAAACTCGCTCTTCCTTGGACAAAACTATCCAATGATGGTGAAAGGCGATCCAACTGTTGTTGACACAACGTTACTACCATTTATGGGAAGCAACTGTGTCTATACCTCGGGCATTTGGGTGGTTCCCTACCCTGGTACTGATATAGTAGGCCGCTTCAGCCTGGATGATCAGTCCTACATTGGTCTCCAGATCGACAATGGATGGCCCGTCCCAGAGAATCACTTGTGGTTCAAAGCAAGCGTTTCCAACACCGAGGAATGGTTGAGTTGAAGTTCATTTCATTGCTTGTTATTTGTTGTGTGGTGAAAACTTTACTATTTATAATGTATCCTCGTTGCGATGTGGGTTGATGACCTGTTGTATGTAATAAAATGATATGCCTGTGATAAACTTACTAAATTTATGAATGGCTTTCGAGTCGCTTCTGTGAGTGAGTGGTGCGACGAGGCAAAAAAATATTTTCTGAATACATAATTATACGTGCATTGCAACAGGTTATCGGATGAGGCCAATCAACAATAGTAGTATAGTATTTGTACTAGTTTCACATGCTTCGCGCGTCGTGCGGGTGTTTTTACTGTAGCCATATTGTACGTAACCAGCACCCGAATCCTTGATACTAGTACTATATAGTAAGTAGTAGGAGTAGTAGGGTGGCATGGGCCAGAACAAGCATTCACGTTCCGGAGTACGACACACGCCACCAGCACGAATTCCATCTGACACCATATTTCTTGGAGTCCGTGCTAGAGCAATCTCTTCAACCTCATCGTTTCTCTAACTCAGCCATCACGCGGCAGGCGAGGTGGGGGTTTGCCGATAGTCGGTTTCCTTAACTGCGGTCCCACTTGTAAGGCCAACTGCAATGCACGACCCCAAACGGACCTCCATTTTGCACGAACTCCAACGATATTTTTGACTAGAAAAGCAAGACCAAAGAAAACAAGAACCACAAGAATACATTTTGCTATTCCTGTAAGTTGGATTAGTGCCTTCTCGATGCATTCATTGTTGACCTGCGGAGGCTCGATCTTGCGTGCTTCTTTCTTCTTCAAGTGTAAAGAAGTAGACATTGCTTCCTCACATCTGGTCTCGTGTCTAGCCTCTATTCTAGTAGGAGAATCAACAAGTGCACTAATCTCATCTCTAGCCTCTGTGCTAGCTAAAAGTGATAGAACATCTACTAAATTGCGCTCTATCAATATTTGGATGTACTCTTCTTCCCAATACAAAAACTTGCATCCATTCTACTCCCTCCGTTGCACAAAAGATGCCTTCTATTTGTCAAAATATATGTATCTAGACATGTTTTAGTATATAGGTACATCCATTTTTGGACAAATGGAAGTCAAGTATTTTGGAACGGAGGGAGTACACAATAAAAATTTTAAGTTAGCACAACTAGTCTAATCCGAGAGCACAACCGAAGATTTGGTCGGGTTCTTCCTCCTTTTGCCGACACGTGGGACATCCAGCATCTAGGTCGTGTCATGAAAGAAAATAGAGTGGTAGTTGAAGCCACGAGATGTGCATCTTGGGTTAACTGTAAATAGAATCTTACTACTCTTGAGTAACTCCAAAAGCGGCCACCGAAGATCTTTCTTGGATTTGTTTTTCATCACCAGCACGTCGAGGTGAAATATGTGCAGGTTCAATGGGTCCGCTTGCATTTTCACTGACATGTGGGACCGCATGTGATCAAACAGATGTTTGTCTCCGCGTGTCCGCTGGCTAGCTGAAAAGAGAGATGGAGGAGGGCTGAGCATGGACTACAGGAAATTTTTTCTACATACCTCGATAGAGGCTCGATATAGTGGGGTGGCATGGGCCATAACTAGCATTCACGTCTAGCAGTACGGCACACGCCACCCACACGAGTCCCATCCGACACCAATTTTCTTGGAATCCGTGCTACAGCCATCTCTTCTCCGTCCTGTTTTCTCAGCCATCGCGCGGTGGGCGGGGTGGGGGTTTGCCGATAGTCGGTTTGCGCAACTGCGGTCCCACTTGTAAGTGAAAATGCAACACCGCACGCATTCCCGCTTGAGCGGCATGCCGGACCAACCGTGTGGGGGTGCGACGCGAACACTGCAAGCTTTTCCTTTTGAACTCGTAACTTGTAAAATTTGGTTTTGCTCCATGGCGCAATCGATAGATAGAAAATAACGATTTTGCCTAGAGTAATGAGAAGTTTGGTTCTAGCGCCGTTCATGCATGGAGTACGTACGAAAATTATGAAGTTGATGCGAAAGGTAAGATAATTACTGTAGTATCATATACTACTACATGGATTTGACGGAAAGATAGAAATACATACGGATCCATCAATGACATCCTCACGCCCTAGTGCGCCGGGTCACCAACCGACGTGTGAGGAGCAGCGGCATTGGCGGCGAGCTCAACGTGCTTCTGAACAGTGCCGTCCAAGGTTGCCTGGCGGTCCAAGAAGGCCAGCTTCCTATTGTCCTCCTCTTGCATGTAGTAGTCCTTGTGGATGATTTGTGCGTAGACGTGGGTGATTATGTCGATGGTGTCTTGCTACGCCAGGCGCTGTGCAGCGAGCGCGACCATGAGGTAGACATTCTCCGGCGCGACGGCGGGCAGTCGCAGGGCCACCAGTGCATCGAAGAGGTTGTCACCATAGTGTCCGTTGAGGGTGGCAGGCATCGCAGAGCCTGGGCGCGTCGACTGGAGGCTTACATGGAAGTCGACCGCGAGCTTCTTGACGATGGTGAACTTGTTGAGGAAACCAACGAGGACCTCATCGAACAAGGAGACGAAGCTGTCGTCCAAGCGGCCCCTCGCCCTGGCGGCCTCAAGCAATACTACCTGGAGACGTTCCTCGTTGCTGGGATGCAAGCCGGCATCGTGGACCATCTGGCACAGCCAGCTGATGCTCGTGCTCATCGCCTTGATGGGTCTAGCTTAGCTTCTAGTCAACTGATCTTGCGATTCGAGTGATCACTCTTGCCCTTGATTAGCGTGCGTAGGTGCGTAGGATTTCGTACTACTACTCGGCCCTCTACTGCACCTGCCTTTGGCTGTATGATAGGTGGGCCAGCCACCCCCTGGGCCCACGTGTCATTCACCCAAAGGCAGTTGCCGTAAGTCAATGATGTTGCATCCCCCTCCGTGCCGGTGCAGTATAGTCATCTCACCGGACCTCTAGTTGGGGCCAAACGAGAGAAGTTTGATGTTTACTGGTTTATTGGTCCCCTTTGCATTTTGCGCCAAGTTTTGACCTTTGATTTAACTAATAAAATGTTAATGCATGTAAACAAAAATGTTGTGTAAGTCACATTACAAAAACCAAATAATCCCAAAACACTTAGGCACAGTGCATTAACTCCCTCCTTGTTTCTTATTTCATGACATATCAACCAATGAGAGATGTGGGCCGTGCATGCTTTCAATGACTTGAGACTACCAAACATGACATGCATTGTTTAGTTCGTTGCATGTAATCCTATTAGTATTTATTTATAGAGGGAGTAGTACATTTTTTGTGACATGCATTACTAGATATTGCTAGTCAAATACTAAAATCCAGATGGACGTGGTAGTACTCCTAAATCCAGACGGTGGTTCTACTAGTACTAGTAGTAGTACTACCAATGTAGTAGTAGGAGTACTAGCACTGTACTACCCGTTGGTCAAATTATTACGTGCTGCTCCTCATAGTGAAGTGACAAGACCCTGCATCGGAGATGACACCTGAGTATAGGCGCCGTGTTCGGCATACCATAGTCAGCCTCACCGTCTGCAGTCACTATCATCATGGCTATAGAGCTAGCCTGCTTACAACTAGCCCTGTTCGACATAATTTCCTGTGCGTAAATGCCCGTGCATTGCACGGAACACCAAGATTGGGGGTGGACGGCTCCGGCAGCGGCCATCGCGCCAGATTTTTCCACGGCCTTCTAGATGTGGTGGGGACGAGATAAGGCTGATTGTGAGAGACAAGGAGTTGTTTGTAAATAGGGAACAAGTGCGGGCATCTTTTTGCAAAAATGGAGAAGATTGGTTTGTATGCGTCAGATCTAGATACGACGGCTATTGGTGAAAGATGGGAGGCACAACATCATCACCAACTCAAGACCTGTTTGATTCGCAGGATTTTGAAAATGCGGGAATAGGACACGGCAATATTACAAGTTTCAAACTGATAGTGCAAATGTTAGGAGTAATTCTTTAGGTGGATGCAGCATTATCGTACAAACTAAAATCCACCGCCCTGACAAGTCACTAATGGGCAAATAAGTTTTCGAGTCTCTGGCCACTTGATGTTTCAAAAACAAATCCAACTTCTGTGAAGACTTTGTCATTTAGGCTTAGACACTTGCGGTGATCAGCACGCCATTCATTGTTGCGCCAGAGAACGCCAAACCTCATTACCTTGAGCACACTTGCCTCCAGAACAAAGAACCTGGCCAATTTAATCTTAGATGTGCTGCCTCGGTAGTCGATCAAATCAATTTCTGTAAGATGGAGATCAAGGCATTTGATGAGATTGTTATAGTGCAGCACATTTTTCACTTTCGGGTCTTTTTTTATCTGCAAAAGAAGAGAACATATTAGAGCAGCTGGCTGCATAAGATTGCCGTGTCTTCAAGAGGTACCAATATCATTCGCTCATACGATAGGGTTGGCTAGCTAGTGATATTTTTTCACTCTCTCTCTCTCTCTCTCTCTCTCTCTCTCTCTTTCTATTTCCTCTCATTTAACTAGGAGCACGTGAAGAGCTTGGGCATTTGTTGCCTTCCACTATGTGGCCGATGCCGTATTTCGCAAAAGTATGCCACATAATATGCATCGATGTCAAATCAAAAGATTTTGGCACCGCTCTCGCGATGTGATAGAGTTGGCACGGCTATGCACACAGACCCACATGTATAAACAAACCAATCAAACCAACTACACCAGCCTCTCACTCTCCCAAACAAGTGTTTTTTTATTGCCTCGGTCCTCTCTCTCTCCCATGTAGTGTTTTTTCATTGCGTGAGTTAATTTGGCACCAGAGCAAAGTAGGTGATCCAGATTGGGGCACCGGGTGAGCAATGGAGGGGCATCAATGGCAAATGCATCACAAGTGAATTTGGCACATGTTTTGGCCTACATAGCCCACTTTTGTACTCCCTCCATCCCAAAATTCTTGTCTTAAATTTGTCTAAATACGGATGTATCTAGTTACATTTTATTGTTAGATACATCTGTATCTAAACAAATGTAAGACAAGAATTTTGGGATGGGGGGAATACTACCTCATATTTAGTATAAAATTTTGACCATAGATTTACCTAAGTAAATGCCAATGCATGTCACTAAAAATTACACCATTTGAAATTATGTTCAAATACGAATCCAACTATATAGTTCTTAGTGACATGCATTAACATTTTGTCAGTTAAATCTATGGTCAAATTTTGATACTACAAAATTGGAAGAGTAAACTAGGACGGAGGTAGTACATGCTCTTAGGGTAACCATAGAGTTACTGGAGTAGTCTAAGTTACTTTCCACTATGACTAGCCTAGGCTACTACAGTAGTTGATATGTCTCCGTCGTATCTACTTTTCCAAACACTTTTGCCCTTGTTTTGGACTCTAACTTGTATGATTTGAATGGAACTAACCCGGACTGACGTTGTTTTCAGCAGAATTGCCATGATGTTGTTTTATGTGCAGAAAATAAAAGTTCTCGGAATGACCTGAAACTCCACGGAATATCTTAGAATAAATAATAAAAAATCCTCGCCAAATATGAAGACCAGGGGGACCACACCCTATCCACGAGGATGGGGGCTCCCCCCCCCCATCCTGGGCGCGCCCCCCTACCTCGTGGGCTCCCTGGAGACCCTCCGACGCCAACTCCAACTCCATATATTGGCTTTCGGGGAGAAAAAAATCAAAGAGAAGAAATAATCACGTTTTACGATATGGAGCCGCCGCCAAGCCCTAATCTCTCTCGGGAGGGCTGATCTGGAGTCCGTTCGAGGCTCCGGAGAGGGGGATCCGTCGCCGTCATCATCATCAACCATCCTCCATCACCAATTTCATGATGCTCACCGCCGTGCGTGAGTAATTCCATCGTAGGCTTGGTGGACGGTGATGGGTTGGATGAGATTTATCATGTAATCGAGTTAGTTTTGTTAGGGTTTGATCCCTAGTATCCACTATGTTCTGAGATTGATGTTGCTATGACTTTGCTATGCTTAATGCTTGTCACTAGGGCATTTCAGATCTGAACCTATTATGTTTTCATGAATATATGTGAGTTCTTGATCCTATCTTGCAAGTATATAGTCACCTACTATGTGATATGATCCGGCAACCCCGAAGTGACAATAATTGGGACCACTCCCGGTGATGACCATAGTTTGAGGAGTTCATGTATTCACTATGTGCTAATGCTTTCTTCCAGTTCTCTATTAAAAGGAGGCCTTAATATCCCTTAGTTTCCAATAGGACCCCGATGCCACGGGAGGGTAGGACAAAAGATGTCATGCAAGTTCTTTTCTATAAGGACGTATGACTATATACGGAATACATGCCTACATTACATTGATGAATTGGAGCTAGTTCTGTGTCACCCTATGTTATGACTGTTACATGACAAACTGCATCCGGCATAATTAGCCATCACTAATCCTGTGAGGCCCTGTGAATGGCCTTCGGAAATTTTATGAATCAAGCAGGAATCAAAGAAGAATTTAGTGCATATTTGCGTAATGCCGGTCTTGAGGACTTTGAAGCTGACAAATGCCCCCAGTATCATGATCTCACAAGTTCATTTGTGAGGAGGTTTGAGTTTTCATCTTCGCGTAATTCTCCTTCAGTCATGTTTGACCTTTATGAAAAATCTTATACCATGGACTTAGAGGATTTCACTTTTGCTTGCAAACTTCCATTTTGGGGTAGTGTCAGGGATCCCCCTAAATCTGAATATAGAGACTTTCTTGCTAGAATAACTGTGGGGGAATCTAGAGATATAACACAAGCCACTATAGGGAGCGTTCACTTTACTGCTATACATTATTTTTCTTTCTTCATAGGTAGATGCATAAATGCTAAGGATGAAGCATGTCACATGTGTGCACCTGATCTCAGCATTCTCAGAAGTGATGTGTTAGGAGACCAATCTTATCATATGGGAGCCATTGTAGCTCGTAGGTTGCATCATAATAGACATAACGGAGATTTCTTTGGAGGAATTTATGCAACCTGCTTAGCTAATTTTCTTGAGATAGACATTCGTGAGGGTGATATGGAGTTACCCCCTACTTATTTAGATTTTGATTCTATGGTTTCCCACCAGTTTGTTGAGAGGACTGAATTACCTCTCCAGTATCGATTAATCTTCAAAAAACGGCCTGTTGTCTGTATTACTCTTCCTGCTCCTGCCTTCTTTGATTCTCAGACAAAAGGAAAATTCATTATTACCGGAGAGGAGGCAGATGAGAACGAGAGGAGAGCGGAGGCTGCTCGACGCCACGCTACAGCTCAGGCGGCGATAGCCGCTGCATCGCAGTATGACCCCAGCTTCACCTATGGGTATCTGCCAGGCTATCCCTGGCAATAGACCAACTTAGGCCAAAATCCTAAGCTTGCGGGAGTACGTATTTCCCACCGACATTACATTAATGTTCACACACACTAATTGCTAGATGTCAGTGCTCATACTCTTTCACTGTAATATCCATGCTAGTTTATTTTCCTTTTCCTGCTTTCTTCTTGTGTGTTTAATAAACCTTAAGAAAAAACCAAAAAAAATTGTTAGTAGTAGTTTATTTCTTCGTTGTAGTAATTAAACAGAAAACCCAAAAATATTTCCCGTTCTTCTTTTGCTTGTTGGGAGCTTTCCCGTGTAAATAGTTTTATTTTCTTTTCTTTCCTTTGGGGTTGAGAAGAGTACTTTGAAAATGCTTAGTGGCTCTTATATGCATGATTGTTATTTAACTTAGAGCCCATATTACTTGTCTTCTCTCTTGAGTTGAATGCTTGAAGATTCCAGCTTAGTCCAATGCACGTGCACTCTTATTATTATACACATCGTTCGGTCGTGCACGTGTAAGGCAATAATGATGATATATGATGGACTTATTGGGATGAGAAAAGCTGGTATGAACTCGACCTCTCTTGTTTTTGTAAATATGATGATTCATCATTCCTGAGTCAGCTATTATGAAGTAAACATATTTGCAATGACATTTAGAGATTATAGTTGCTTGTTCCATGCTTGATTAGCTATGAGTTATAATGGTTTACCTTGCGTGCCAGCATGCTATTAGAATGATTATGATGTGGTATGATGGGATGGTATCCTCCTTTAAATGCATTGAGTGACTAGACTTGGCACATGTTCACGCATATAGTTGGATCAAATCAACATAGCCTTCATGATATTTATGTTCATGGTAGATTATATCCTACTCATGCTTGTATTCGGTGTAAATTAATTTTAATGCATGTTTACGACTGTTGTCGCTCTCTCAGTTGGTCGCTTCCCAGTCTTTTGCTAGCCTTCACCTGTACTAAGCGAGAATACTGCTTGTGCATCCAAACTCCTTAAACCCCAAAGTTGTTCCATATGAGTCCACTATTGTGATGCCCGGATCATTAAGCTACAGTAATCCCCGTTAATGGTGCCATGTCATCACATTACTGTTGCTAATCCTTGTTTGATCCAACTCTTAGTTCAAACTCAAATTCAAATTAAAGCTTAAAATTTAAATTTCCCGACCATGCAAAATAAAATGTTCAAAGTGTGGGAAATATTACATAACTAATTATGGTGGTGATCCAACACTTTTGTAAAGTATTTGAATGCTCTTTTGTGAATATAACAGTGACTAAAAATAATTGTTAAATGCCTTTCCTAATTTAAAATGTTAAACTATTTTTATTATGTGTGAAACCTTTTGTGGTTGTGGTTTATTTTGTAAATCGATTTATAGAGACAATCATATGTTTTAGTAAAGCTGTTTTTGCCTACTAAAATAATATAAACAGAGTGTAATAAAAAGAAAGAAAACCAAAACGAAACAAAAAAATAAATAAAAAGAACCAGCCTACCCCCGGGCTTTGGCCCACTAAACCATCAGGCCGGCCCACCCTCACCGAACCCTCCTCTCTCTCCTATTCACGCGACCAGGTCGCTACAGGGGCTTGGTCGCCGCCGCACCCTCTCGCCGACAGCGCCGGGAGGGGATAAGGGCGCCACGCCCCGACCCCTCGATCCCATCCCCCCACTCCTTCCCTCTCTCCCTCCCCACAGATCTCCCATGCCCCAAGCACGTCCATGGCCGCGTCATCGTCGTTCCCATGGCCGGAGCCGTCCCCGACCCGTGAGGTTATGCTCTGCAGCTCCGTTGGCCTCGTCTGCATCGCCTACAACCTTCGGTTCGAGCTGAAGCCCTCCACAACCTCGCCATCTGGTCGTCTTCCCCGCCACGGCCACGGCGCCATCGCCGTCGATCTCCATCACCGGCGCCTCCCGGCGGTTCCAGGCACGTCCACGACCTCCCTCGAAGTGAGCCGCGTCTATCCTCCTTCATTACCCCCTTGATTTGTTGCCGTAGCCGCCGTCCCCGAGCTCGTCTGCGTACGCGTACGTGGTGCTGCTGCCCATGGCCTTACCCCCTGCGTCTCGCCCGCGCCTGGCCTCGAGGTCGTCTACTGCTGCGCCGCTGTTGGCC
>NC_041385.1:272450907-272453792 GCF_002162155.2 Triticum dicoccoides | reverse complement strand
TTTTTTTTGAAGTTAATGGTCGAAAGTTCATTCTTAGGCTATTGACTATTGAATCACCATTCTGACATTGGTCGTGCAACCCAACCCATATTTTGGGTGCACCTTTCAACCAATGTTTAATTGTGTATGTTTTCCTCGAGCATACATTTTATACCATTTGATCTGACAAATGTCATCTTCTTGTTCACATTATTGTGGAAATCCATCTTTTGAAAATCTCAATGAATTGTCGCTGAGTCAATCAGCCACCTCCTCACCTCTCCTTGGTTTAATGATGAACTATTGTTTCAGGAACCCGCTCCCATAGTTCATTTCCCGAGAATCTTGCAATGCCATTTCAATGATTTGTGTTGCGCCTTTTATTCTCGGACATCCTGAGTCTGAGGCATCATGACACCAATTGGATCTGAATCTCGGTCAGATATGATGGTTGGGACAACTTTCCAGGAATTATGTTGTTTGTCCTTTGATGGCCCGGTAACATGATGTCATGCCTAGTACCCCCCTGGCTGGAGGACCTATCATTATGATTTCTTTTGCAAGGATAACCATTCCTCCTGGAGGAAGTGGTAAGACCTATTTTATAAGCTGTTCCTGATGGATCCAATGAGTATCTGTAGTCCGAACTTTGCTTGAAGACCATGTCAATGCTATCTCGAAGCATGTTTCTGGTAAACCGATTTTCAACAAGAACATTTGAAACCCAATACTAAATGTTTCTCGCTCGATTATCCAAACACCGTTGTTTGCGTAATGTCATGAAATTTC
This sequence comes from Triticum dicoccoides, assembly GCF_002162155.2. Lineage (NCBI taxonomy): Eukaryota > Viridiplantae > Streptophyta > Magnoliopsida > Poales > Poaceae > Triticum > Triticum dicoccoides. The sequence continues at coordinate 272,453,024 of NC_041385.1, read as the reverse complement.
TCTCCCCTACCTAAAGAGTTTTCTACATTATATCCTGTCATGGATATCATGCTCTGCTTATCCTTGGGAAGGATATACCCCTGAAATATATGTTTAAACACATTTTCCTTCCCATTGTTCTGTTTAATCTGATGATCATATTTTTCTTCCATTGTTGGTTTAACCTTTCTTGTGAACTATATGATCTGAGCAGTAATATTCTCCTGCTTATGTAAACACCTTGTTGTACCACTCTGTTTGTAAGACCCTGTTACTATTGTTGATGACATTCCGGTAACCACCGATGGGTGATAGCTTGCCAATTGGTTTGCCTCGTTCAACAAGCAGGAAAATTACTCTCTTCGTTCCCCGTCCTTGGTACCGACATTGTTGCCGGCATAGCTGACAAGCTATTCACTGGCATGCCTCCCTGTCGCGGCTGTTCAAGATGTCACCACCATTCCTACTTTCAACCCACATGGTGGGCCCATAACCCACAGGTCCACTGGATCGAAACCTGACTCTCCTGTACAACCCTGTTTCTAATGAATATTCCTCATGCTTGGCTTCGTATTTAATTCACGGGCCACCTTCCTAGTGCTCTATTCTGGTATCAGACGCAATACTTACTCTCGCTGCTTGGACCCATTTCACACGTTGTTTCAGGCATCGAACGGTTGCCCGCCCGCTCAAAACTTCCCATGATAACTCCTTACTTTGCTCTCAATATTTCCTTAAGTTTCAATTCGAGGGTTACTTTCCGCCACCTTCCTTGATGTTATCTACTAGATAAACAAGCATTGTAGCGGTCCGTTCTTCCGTAATACCCCCTTATCCTTTCGTAAGTATGATGGAGTTCCCGAAGGAAGACAACTTCATCATGATGACCCGAAGCAGAGAAATGAAGACATCAACGAAAGGGATCAACCTCTTCGAAAGGGCAGCCAAGACCGAGAAGACTCGTTAGGTTTTTGCTACCAGCCCTTTTCCCCTTACTCCGCCGCTTAAATCTCGGGACGAGATTTCTTGTAGTGGAGGAGAATTGTGATGCCCGGATCATTAAGCTACAGTAATCCCCGTTAATGGTGCCATGTCATCACATTACTGTTGCTAATCCTTGTTTGATCCAACTCTTAGTTCAAACTCAAATTCAAATTAAAGCTTAAAATTTAAATTTCCCGACCATGCAAAATAAAATGTTCAAAGTGTGGGAAATATTACATAACTAATTATGGTGGTGATCCAACACTTTTGTAAAGTATTTGAATGCTCTTTTGTGAATATAACAGTGACTAAAAATAATTGTTAAATGCCTTTCCTAATTTAAAATGTTAAACTATTTTTATTATGTGTGAAACCTTTTGTGGTTGTGGTTTATTTTGTAAATCGATTTATAGAGACAATCATATGTTTTAGTAAAGCTGTTTTTGCCTACTAAAATAATATAAACAGAGTGTAATAAAAAGAAAGAAAACCAAAACGAAACAAAAAAATAAATAAAAAGAACCAGCCTACCCCCGGGCTTTGGCCCACTAAACCATCAGGCCGGCCCACCCTCACCGAACCCTCCTCTCTCTCCTATTCACGCGACCAGGTCGCTACAGGGGCTTGGTCGCCGCCGCACCCTCTCGCCGACAGCGCCGGGAGGGGATAAGGGCGCCACGCCCCGACCCCTCGATCCCATCCCCCCACTCCTTCCCTCTCTCCCTCCCCACAGATCTCCCATGCCCCAAGCACGTCCATGGCCGCGTCATCGTCGTTCCCATGGCCGGAGCCGTCCCCGACCCGTGAGGTTATGCTCTGCAGCTCCGTTGGCCTCGTCTGCATCGCCTACAACCTTCGGTTCGAGCTGAAGCCCTCCACAACCTCGCCATCTGGTCGTCTTCCCCGCCACGGCCACGGCGCCATCGCCGTCGATCTCCATCACCGGCGCCTCCCGGCGGTTCCAGGCACGTCCACGACCTCCCTCGAAGTGAGCCGCGTCTATCCTCCTTCATTACCCCCTTGATTTGTTGCCGTAGCCGCCGTCCCCGAGCTCGTCTGCGTACGCGTACGTGGTGCTGCTGCCCATGGCCTTACCCCCTGCGTCTCGCCCGCGCCTGGCCTCGAGGTCGTCTACTGCTGCGCCGCTGTTGGCC
>NC_041385.1:272449360-272450237 GCF_002162155.2 Triticum dicoccoides | reverse complement strand
GGCAGCCTCTAATCAGCGGTTAAACAACTACTAACAGGCCAAAAATAAATATGAGTAAAATGTACACTTGACAAACTACATATTACTCCACTGGACCAAATTCATTTGATGCATGGTTTAAATCCAACAAAAATCACAAAATGCTATCTTCTCTTAAACCCAAGCATTGTGTGTGCGTGTGTGCTCTGTGTGTTTGCGCGCCGTACGTGTGGCCGGCTAGGCTATGCCCAGTAGTGGCCGGTCCTTGTTTAATTATGTTAGGTGTAGCTTAGTATTAGTTTAGTGCTAAGTTGGCCTATTAGCAAATGACATGTGGGTCCCATCTATTTAGTTTAGATAAATCCTTTTGGAAATTATTAAAGCAGTGACATGTGGGCCACCAACTCCCATTTAGACCAGTCCTTTTGACTTGGTCAATTCGGATTAAAATAAATACATAATTTTAGAAAATGAATTAAAACTTTAAAAATTAATATAAAATAAACCGTAGCTCGGATGAAAAAACTTTGTACATAAAAGTTGCTCAGAACGACGAGACGAATCCGGATACGCAGTCCGTTCGTCCGCCACACACCCCTAACCTATCGAACCCGCAACTTTCCCCCTCCGGCTCCTCTGCCCGAAAACACGAAACACCGGGGTATTTTCCCGAATGTTTCCCCCCCTTAACCGGTACCACCTCATACCACGCTAGGGCACGCCTAGCATCGTTACTTGTCTTGTCATGCATCGATATGCATCTGTTTACATGGTATTCATTGTTTCTTCCCCCCTCTTCTCTCTGGTAGACTACGAGACCGACGCTGCTGCTGCCCAGCTCGACTACGGAGTTGACGACCCCTCTCTCTTGCCAGAGCAACCAGGCAAGCCCCCCCCC
>NC_041385.1:272421930-272448029 GCF_002162155.2 Triticum dicoccoides | reverse complement strand
GAGTACTTTGGATGAGTACTCACGGTTGCTTTCTCCCCCCTTTTTCCCCTTTTCCTTTCTTTCTGGTTGTCGCAACCAGATGCTGGAGCCCTGGAGCCAGACGACTACTACCCCGGAGGTGCCTACTACTGCGTGCAGCCCGCTGACGACGATCAGGAGTAGTTTAGGAGGATCCCAGGCAGGAGGCCTGCGCCTCTTTCGATCTGTATCCCAGTTTGTGCTAGCCTTCTTAAGGCAAACTTGTTTAACTTATGTCTGTACTCAGATATTGTTGCTTCCGCTGACTCGTCTATGATCGAGCACTTGTATTCGAGCCCTCGAGGCCCCTGGCTTGTATTATGATGCTTGTATGACTTATTTATGTTTTAGAGTTGTGTTGTGATATCTTCCCGTGAGTCCCTGATCTTGATCGTACACATTTGCGTGCATGATTAGTGTACGATTGAATCGGGGGCGTCACAACTATACCTACCTATATGCAGTATTTACCTGCCGTTCCAAGTAAATTTGTATCTGCCAAACTCTAAACCTTGAAATAAAATTCTGTTTTGTATGCTCGAGCAGCTCATGTTTCAACTAGGGCTGGCTATATCTTCCATGCTAGGTGGGTTATTCTGGAGAGGAGTGTACTCTGCTCCTCATTCACGAGAAAGGGCCGGTAACCGGGATGCCCAGTCCCATGATCCAAAAAGATCAAAGCAAATCAAAATAATCAAACAAAACTCCCCCAGGGCTGTTGTATGTTGGAGGCACTCGTTGTTTCGAGCAAGCCATGGATTGATGCTTGTTGGTGGTTGGGGGAGTATAAACCATTACCATTCTGTTTGGGAACTGCCTATAATGCATGTAGTATGGAAAATACAGCCATCTCATAGTTGTTGCGTTGACAGCAAAAGTATGCCGCTCAAAATATAATTTATCTCTATTTTAAAATTGAGCTCTGGCACCTCTACAAATCCCTGCTTCCCTCTGCGAAGGGCCTATCCATTTACTTTTATGTTGAGTCATCATCCTTCTTATTAAGAGCACCCGCTGGAGAGCACACTGTCGTTTGCATTCATTATAATTGGTTTATATTGGGTATGACTTGACTGGATCTCTTTTACCATGAATTACAATGTTTAGTTAGTCCTTGATCTTTAAAGGTTCTCTGCATTTATGTTTTGCGGTCTCAGAAAGGGCTAGCAAGATACCATTTTGTTATATCATGTTGTGATTATTTTGAGAAAGTGTTGTCATCCGAGTTTTGTTATTATAGCTCGCTAGCTGATTATGCTATTGATATGAGTAATTGTGAGACCTATGTGTTATTGTTAATATGGTTAGTTCATAATATTTGCTGAAAATTGAATGCTGGCTTTTCATGTTACAACAACAAGTGCAAACAGAGTTTGTAAAAGTTTTTCTTTATCACTTTCAGTTTATCAACTGAATTGCTTGAGGACAAGAAAAGGTTTAAGCTTGGGGGAGTTGATACGTCTCCGTCGTATCTACTTTTCCAAACACTTTTGCCCTTGTTTTGGACTCTAACTTGTATGATTTGAATGGAACTAACCCGGACTAACGCTGTTTTCAGCAGAACTGCCATGATGTTGTTTTATGTGTAGAAAATAAAAGTTCTCGGAATGACCTGAAACTCCACGGAATATCTTAGAATAAATAATAAAAAATCCTCGCCAAAGATGAAGACCAGGGGGCCCACACCCTATCCAAGAGGGTGGGGGGCACGCCCCCCCTCCTGGGCGCGCCCCCTACCTCGTGGGCCCCCTGGAGACCCTCCGACGCCAACTCCAACTCCATATATTGGCTTTCGGGGAGAAAAAAATCAGAGAGAAAAAATAATCGTGTTTTACGATACGGAGCCGCCGCCAAGCCCTAATCTCTCTTGGGAGGGCTGATCTGGAGTCCGTTCGGGACTCCGGAGAGGGGGATTCATCGCCGTTGTCATCATCAACCATCCTCCATCACCAATTTCATGATGCTCACCGCCATGCGTGAGTAATTCCATCGTAGGCTTGCTGGACGGTGATGGGTTGGATGAGATTTATCATGTAATCGAGTTAGTTTTGTTAGGGTTTGATCCCTAGTATCCACTATGTTCTGAGATTGATGTTGCTATGACTTTGCTATTCTTAATGCTTGTCACTAGGGCCCGAGTGCCATGATTTCAGATCTGAACCTATTATGTTTTCATGAATATATATGAGTTCTTGATCCTATCTTGCAAGTCTCTAGTCACCTACTATGTGTTATGATCCGGCAACCCCGAAGTGACAATAATCGGGACCACTCCCGGTGATGACCATAGTTTGAGGAGTTCATGTATTCACTATGTGCTAATGCTTTGTTCCGGTTCTCTATTAAAAGGAGGCCTTAATATACCTTAGTTTCCAATAGGACCCCGCTGCCACGGGAGGGTAGGACAAAAGATGTCATGCAAGTTCTTTTCTATAAGCACGTATGACTATATACGGAATACATGCCTACATTACATTGATGAATTGGAGCTAGTTCTGTGTCACCCTATGTTATGATTGTTACATGACAAACCGCATCCGGCATAATTATCCATCACTAATCCGGTGCCTACGAGTTTTCCATATACTGGTTCTCGCTTATTTACTTTTCTGTTGCTACTGTTACAATCACTACAAAATACCAAAAACATTACTTTTGATGTCTTTACTTTTGTTACCATTACCACAACTATCATATTACTTTGCTACTAAACACTTTGCTGCAGATACTAAGTTTCCAGGTGTGGTTGAATTGACAACTCAGCTGCTAATACTTGAGAATATTATTTGGCTCCCCTTGTGTCGAATCAATAAATTTGGGTTGAATACTCTACCCTTGAAAACTGTTGCGATCCCCTATACTTGTGGGTTATCAGTAGTACAGCATACAAACGATGCAGGTGATCACGTGAGAAAAAATACTAAAAACATTTCTTTTGGTGCAGTGCGTAGATGCAGTTTTGAACACTACACTTGTCATCGTAATTTGGGAAAATTACGAAAAATTTGAGATACGTTGTGATTACTGTTTACTTATAGGAAAGAAGTTTCACCTCGATGAGTAGCTTCTCTGTGCACGGAAAGCATGTAAGGAATCCAACAACTTGATCCAGATTGGGGCCGATAGATTTTAGTGCTAAGATATTCACTGTGTGCATGGACTGGGTCAAGCTTGTGGGAATCATTTACTGGAAGACGGTCGTAAATACATCAAGAAGAAATTTAAAAATGTGAATTTCAAGAAGACGGAGAAGAAGATGAGTGTTGTACCTGAACGATTACGGATCCAATAAAGAGTTTGGAGAATTTGGCAGACGAGTACACCAACGCTGTCAATTTCGGCACGTCAATGACCCTGATTTTTGTTGGACCTTCTAGATCCGATACAAGCAATCTCTCAAGGAAAGGCGCATTCTCAATGACCATAACGTGGAACAGCTGGAGTGATCTCTTCCCAATTGATGTCTTGTTGCGGGGCCAGCAAGAGACATAAATCCATCGGAGATTCGTCAAGGCGATGTGGAGGCTAATGAACCCATGGATCTGCTCAAGACGAAGGTACTTGAGCATAGTACAGCTGCGGAGCAGGTGCTCCATAGCCTTCTTCGAGATGACAACGTCGAAGAGGCCGAGCTGCTTGAGTTGAGGGAGAAGAAGAGTGGGTGTCGGTGTCAAAACCGGCAGATCTCAGGTAGGGGGTCCCGATCTGTGTGTCTAGGCTGATGGTAACAGGAAGCAAGGGACACAATGTTTACCCATGTTCGGGCCCTCTCGATGGAGGTAAAACCCTACTTTCTTCTTGATTAATATTGAAGATATGGGTAGTACAAGAGTAGATCTACCATGAGATCGTAAAGGCTAAACCCTAGAAGCTAGCCTATGATGGTATGATTGTAATTGTGATCGGGCTTCTAAGGACCAACCTCTCGGGTTTATATAGACACTGGAGAGGGCTAGGGTTTACATGGAGTCGGTTACCAGGAAGGAAATACAACATCTGGATCGCCAAGCTTGCCTTCCACGCCAAGGAGAGTTCCATTCGGACACGGGACGGAGTCTTGAGTCTTGTGTCTTCACGCTTCAATAGTCCGGACGATGTATATAGTCCGGCTGTCCGGATACCCCCTAATCCAGGACTCCCTCAGTAGCCCCTGAACCAGGCTTCAATGATAATGAGTCCGGCACGCAGTCTTGTCTTCGGCATTGCATGGCGGGTTCCATCTCCGAATACTCCAGAGTACCTGTTACGACGAACAGTGTCCGGCACTCCATCAATGTTGTACTCCTCGGCTTTAGTGCCTCAATAATGACAGAGGGAGTCCTGGATTAGGGGGTGTCCGGATGGCCGGACTAAGACCTTTGGCCGGACTCCTGGATTATGAAGATACAAGATTGAAGACTCTGTCCCGTGTCCGGATGGGACTTTCCTTGGCGTGGAAGGCAAGCTTGGCGATACGATATGAAGATCTCCTCCCATTGTAACCGACTCTGTGTAACCCTAGCCCTCTTAGGTGTCTATATAAACTGGAGAGTTTTAGTCCGTAGCATGAACAACAATCATACCATAGGCTAGCTTCTAGGGTTTAGCCACTCCGATCTCGTGGTAGATCTACTCTTGTACTACCCATATCATTAATATTAATCAAGCAGGAGTAGGGTTTTACCTCCATCGAGAGGGCCCGAACCTGGGTAAAAACATCGTGTCCCTTGTCTCCTATTACCATCTGCCTAGACGCATAGTTCGGGACCCCCTACTCGAGATCCGCCGGTTTTGACACCGACATTGGTGCTTTCATTGAGAGTTCCTCTGCGTCGTCGCCCTTAGGCCCGATGGCTTCTTCGCTCGTTAATCGCGATGCGGTCCGGGATGAGACTTTTCTCCCCGGATAGATCTTCGTATTCGGCGGCTTCGCACTATGGGCCAACTCATTTGGCCATCTGGAGCAGATAAAAAGCTACGCCCCTGACCATCAGGTCAGGCTTGAAAGCTTAAACTACATGGCCGACATCCACGGGGACTTGATCTTCGACGGATTCGAGCAACGACCGGGCGCGCCGCACTGTCTCGATGGACATGATCTAGCTCTGCCGCCGGACAGCGACCAGAGTGCCGCTCAGGCGTTCACTCCGACCATTAGCTCAGAGCCGACTACGCTAGCCAGGGACGGGCGGTTAGACGCCGCCCCAGGAGCCGCAATCTCTGCGGCGATAGAGCCGAATACCAGCCTAGTCCTTTGCAAGGCCCGTGACTCCAAGGTGCCGGACTCCGTTCCGGACTCTGAATATTCTGCACCCCTTCGATCGAACCCGATTGGGCTCCGATCATGGAGTTCACCGCCGCGGACGCCTTCCAGCACTCGCCCTTTGGCGATATCCTAAATTCGCTAAAGTCTCTCTCTTTGTCGAAAGAACCCCGGCCGGACTACGGTCGGGGCGGTTGGGATGCGGACGACGAAGTTCGAAACCCACCCACCACCCACTTGATAGCCACTGTCGACGATCTAACCGACATGCTCGATTTCGACTCCGAAGATATCAACGGTATGGACACCGATAAAGGAGACGATCAGGAACCAGCACCTATAGGGCGCCGAAAAGCCACCTCATCATACGATGTATGCATGGTGGACACATACAACAAAAACGACAACGAGGACCAAAAGGATGCGGCCAGGGATCGCTCCCCCGAAAAACAATCAAAGCGGCGGCGTAAGCGCAAGGCCAAGCCCCACCTCGACAAAGACCCATCCATAGAGCAGGGTGAATCAACGGACGGCGAACATGCCGTTGAGCATCCGTCCAAACAGGGCGGACAATCCGAACAACCAATCCCCGGGAAAGATAATAGCCCGGACGACCTCACGCCAGACAAATTCCTGGAACATCATAACCTCCACCAAAGGCTTGTTGCCACTGCATGTAGCCTAAGAAAGCAGAAGCGGAGGCTCAAGACAGCGGAAGATGCACTCAGGATCAGATGGGGCAAAGTACTCAATACCGCACACAAGTACGGCAGTAGTCGCCACACAAAGAGCTATCCGAAGCGGAAACTACTACCAGAATTTGATGAAGAGGCCATAAAGCCCCCACAGTCAAAAAATAAGGAAGCCACAAGGTCGGATAGACAACCCTACGATCAATCTCACGCATCAAAGGACGCCGCACTCAATATGGCGCGCGATCCATCCAAGAATTCGCATCAGAAAACTGGCCCAACTAGATCCATGTATAGGCCAAGAAAGCAAGCTCCAGTGAGTGATGCAATGCAAAAAATACCCGAACACCGCGGCACGCCTAAATACAGGGGCGCCGCACACCCCCTATGTTTTACCGATGAGGTGCTGGACCATGAATTCCCAGCCGGATTCAAGCCAGTGAACATAGAAGCATACGAGGAACAACAGACCCTGGAGTCTGGATCGAGGACTACATCCTCCACATACACATGGCCAGAGGAGACGAACTCCACGCCATAAAATACTTACCCCTTAAGCTCAAAGGGCCAGCCCGGCATTGGCTTAAAAGCCTTCCCGAAAACACCATGGGAAGTTTGGAAGTGCTTGAGGATGCTTTTCGGGCAAATTTTCAAGGGACCTATGTCCGACCCCCGGATGCAGATGATCTGAGTTATATAACTCAGCAGACCGGAGAGTCAGCCCGGAAACTCTGGAACAGATTCCTTATAAAAAAGAATAAGATAGTCGACTGTCCGGACGCAGAGGCCCTAGCAGCTTTCAAGCATAGCGTCTGAGACGAATGGCTCGCCAGACACCTCGGCCAAGAAAAGCCGTGAACAATGGCCACGTTAACAAGCCTCATGACCCGCTTTTGTGCAGGAGAGGATAGCTGGTTGGCGAGAAGCAGCACCAGCGACCCGAATACGTCTGAACCCAGAGATGGGAACGGGAAGCCGCGCCGTAACAAAGAACCGCGCCAGATAAAGGACAACAGCCCGATGAGCACGGCAGTAAACGCCGGATTCAAAAGCTCTCGGCAAAATCAGAAAAAGCCGCCCCCCAAAGACGATAGGGACGAGCTATCCAACCTCAACAAAATTTTGGACAAAATATGTCAAATCCACAGCACTCCGGGGAGACCTACAAACCATACCCACAAATATTGTTGTGTCTTTAAGCAGTCCGGCAAGCTCAACGCCGAACACAAGGGGCTCAACACACCAAGCGAAGATGACGATGCACCACACAAGCAGAACACCGGAGAACAAAAGAAGTTCCCACAAGAAGTCAAGACAGTAAATCTACTTCATGTGACAAAAGGGAAGAGCAGAACGGCACCTACGAAGACACGCGTCATACAACCAGCCCCGGAAGAGCAACCCCACTGGTTGTTACAACCAATCACCTTTGATCATCAGGATTACTCCAGAGGAGACCAGAATGCAGGCTGGACTGCCTTGGTCGTAAATCCAATTATAAACGGACTCCAATTTACAAACGCCCTTATGGACGGCGGCAGCGACTTGAACCTGTTATATCAGGACACAATCCGCAAACTCGGGGTAAACCCAGTTATAATCCACCTCGGCAACACTTCCTTCCAAGGAGTAACGCCAGGCCCGGATACCCCAAGTATGGGTTCCCTTACGTTAGAAGTCACGTTCGGATCACCCGACAACTTCCGAAGCGAAAAGCTAACATTCCACATCGCCCCATTTGTAAGTCGCTATCAAGCGCTACTAGGACGTGAAGCTTTCGCCCGCTTTAACGCAATACCGCATTACGCATCCCTTACACTCAAAATGTCCGTCCCAAAGGGCATCATTTCATTACAGGGGAACATAAGTTGACCCCCAAAGTACGGGCAAGGGTGCGGCTGCCTAGACAGCCGCCCACAAATCCAGACCTACTATCCCGGACACGGCTAGACGAGTCCAGCGTTAACATGCTTAATAACCGCATACCCCCGTGCAAGGGGCTCCGTGTGCTCACGCCAGGAGACAATACGGCCCACCTCCTGCTCCAACTATATTTTATTTATTTCGATATAGATTTCTCGCACGCTTATTTTTTACTAAGTTCCTCTCTTTCGCAGACGAACATCGTGCTACGACCGTCCAGGATACGGCACAATGGAGATACATGCGCAGACGTGCAGCAGGGACCCGTTTCAAGGATTCTTTTCAGATTAAGACCCTGCGTAAACCTTTTTTACTGTCTCTTGTTGATAACAGCCCTCGGTTTTCACTATAGCCGAGGAGGAGGCTGGCGTCTTGGCATGTGGCCACGCCAGAATCTTTGCACATACCTGGACACTAGGGGCTTTTTTACCAAGGGCTCTATTTTGGCCCGTCTTCATAAAGACCGAATACCTTAGGGAGTGTTCGGCGTCGCGATTTTGGCCCTATATGCATCAGCTCCGAATCATGTCTTTGGTCAAATGTTGGGTTTGCCCGGCTCCTGTGTTTTGCTGCCTTACGTTCCGTTATATCGGCTAACACGGCACCAGGAGAACTACTGCGATTGTGCCCCGGTTCGGCCAGGTGAGCACCTCAGTAGAGAAAGCCGAAAATTGATTGTCATGATATAGCGAGAGACTGGTCAACCACTCGATGACTTTTGGAGTCTTTAGGATTCCCCCGCATTAACGAAGGGCCGCTTCCCGGTCAGGCACACTCGCACCCCGAATTCGGGCGAGCGCGGTGCCCCTAGGGGCTATTCAGTAGCCCCACTGTCAAACTCCTATGGCTAAGTGAAAGTGATAAAGCATTATAGTCCGGTTGCCTAGTTCGCCGCGCCACCACCTACTTTGTAGGACCAAGACGTTGGATTAACTGTCAAAAGGCGCCTTTTTGCGAACTCCCCCACATTCTATGCGTGGGGGCTGAAGCCAACGACTGCCATCTTTCAGGTTATATACAAATATATACATTAAACGGCCGCACAGGAGGCATCATGATTCTTGCAAGCACAAGTATAACAAAGCTTTTTTCATAAAAACAAAATTCGTTTTATAAATAGTATAAGCTATTCGAACACAACATCCTTCGAGCACTGTGACTCTATTATACGAGCGCCAGGAAGAACTTCCTCAAAATAGTGCTTGGCAGGTACTCGGCTTTCGTCCGAATCCTGGGACGCAACAATACTGGCCTTCATATCTGCCCAATATGTTTTGACACGGGAAAGAGCCATCTATGCGCCCTCTATGCACGCTGACCTCTTCATTGCATCAGCATGCGGCACCGAACCAAGGAACTGCTGCACCAAGCCAAAATAACTCTTCGGCTCCGGCTTCTCCGGCCACAGATGACTCGCAACATACCTCATGGCGAGTCCGGAAAATCTGTTCAGCTCTGCCCAGGCGGCTAAACGGTCGGATACTGATAGTGGGCGTTCTGGATTGTGGTACTGCGACCAAAAAAGCTCTTCCAATTCATGGTCACCTCGGCTGCGGAAGTGTTCGGTCGCGTCCGCCACACTTGCGGCCAAATCCAGATAAGCGTTTTCCGCACTCCACTGCCGGTCTAATGGAACATACTTGGGGTCTCCGAACTTCATCCGCAGCATATTAGACTTTCCAGCCGTGATATCTCCGGCCTGACGTAGGTCCTCCTTCATCGCTCTCATGGCAGAGCGAGTATCCTTGGCTTCGGCAGTGATCTTTTCAAGGTCCTTCTGAGCCGCCCTACCTTCTTGTTCAAGAAATTTACAGTGGTCGGTAGCATCCTTCAATTTTATGGCCATCTCGACTATTTCCTTCTTGCTCTGGCAGTGAGCAGCCTGTTCGGCTCTTAGCACTTCAACCGCTTTAACGGCAGCCGCATCACTTTTCCTTGCTTGCTCCTTGGCTCGGGCAAGATCCGCCCGAAGGTTCTCCACAGCAGCAGCACCATCTACATAAAATATAAGGCCCGAGCATCAAGCTCCTATTACTGGGTGTCTTTTGAACATACCTTGAGCCTCGTCTAGCCGCTTATTTACAAGCGCGATGTCGGCATCTGCTACGTCAAGTTGCCGCTTTAGTTCGGCAGATTCATCAGTCCGGCTAGCCACCGAACACCTCGCCACCTTCATAGAATAGGCGACTTATTATACCTGGGGTTATGATCCTCTGTGCGCCGTCACTCGTGACGACACACAAAGTCTCATGGGCTATTATTCATACAGGGCACATTTAATATGCGGCTCTACCAAAAGGTACACCTTTTTACATACCTCAAAGCCTGTTAGTAAACTCCTTGCAGCCTTGTACAATCCGCTTTCCGCGGATGAAATCCTTCCAATCACCGTATCCATCAATGTACGGTGTTCTTCTGAGATGGACGCCCTACCAAGCTGATCCTTCAGCCCCTCCGCCGGCGTGCAAGAGGGTGCCGGACTAGTCTGACGACCTTTTCCAGGGTCCGGACTTGAAAAACCCTCCGGGACGATACCTCGGGGTCGCCAGCCTCATGAGACGGTGGAACAAGGGGAGGCGTTTCGCTCTCTATTATCTCTGGACGAAGATCCCCTGAAGATGAGCTCTGCTGAGAAGGGTTGAGATCCGAACTACAAAATAATGTTTCATTTATTTTCCTCAGGAATAAAACATGAGTGTGATTCATTATGGAACCCCTCCCTTCACTTACGTCTTGGGGGAGAGCGGGTCCCCTTTAGGGGGCGATTCGGCTATGGCGTTCTTCAGTGCCGAACCCTCTGGCGAAGATTTCTTTCCCCGTTTTGAGGTTATCACCTCCGGGTCTTCAGAGGCAGTCCTTTTCTTTCCCTGGTCGGGAGAATTTTCGATTCTTCCCTTCCTAATGGCCTCCTTTGTGGAGGCGGTAGCTCCTTGGTTCCCCCCTTCGCCTTCCGCCAACGGAGCGACCTCCAGCATCCTGGTTAGCATGGGATTCGGCACGGTCTCGGGCAGGGGGGCTGGACACCTGATAAGCTTTGCCTTCGCCATCCACTCCTGTTCAGGGGACAACTCTGCTAAAGGGTAGATTTGATAAAAATATGGATGGTGTATTCAAATACGGGGCTACTTACTTTAGCATCCGGGCGATTGCAGCTCAGACCTGCATCCTCGGACAAATCCGGACACCTTGCTTGTGATCCGAAGAACAATTTGTACATCTCCATGGGTGTCATTCCCATGAAATGTTGTAGGACTCGTGGTCCCTCCGGATTGAACTCCCATAGGCGGAGAGGTCGGCGTTTGCAGGGCAGTCTGCGGCGAATCACCATGACTTGCGCCACTACGGTCAAACTGATGTCTCTTTCTAGAAGATCTCGAATACGGCCCTGCAGCAAGGGCACATCTTTGGGCGGCCCCCAGATAAGTCTTCATTAACCCATGACGCCAGCCGTGGTGGGGGACCCGAGCGAAAAGTAGGTGGTGCCACCCATGTGGTGCCCCTAGGGGCTGTGATGTAAAACCAGTCCCGTTGCCATAAGCCGAGCTCCTCTTGAAAAGAGCCTTCGGGCCATGGAGCGTCATCCATCTTGCTTATTATAGCCCCTCCACACTCAGCATGCTGCCCCTCGATCATTTTCGGTTCCACTTTGAAAGTTTTTAGCCACAATCCGTAGTGGGGGGTGATATGGAGGAAGGCCTCGCACACGGCAATGAACAATGAGATCTGGAGGATGGACTCCGGAGCTAGGTCGTGGAACTCCAGCCCGTAGTAAAACATAAGCCCCCTCACAAAGGGATCGATCGGGAAGCCTAGCCCCCGAAGGAAGTGAGATGCGAACACCACGCTTTCACCGGGCTGGGGAGCGGGAACAGCTTGCCCTTGAGTAGGCAGTCTATGCGAGATTTTGCCGGTTAGATACCTGGCATCTCTTAGCTTTCGCACATCTTGTTCCGTAATGGAGGAAGGCATCCACCGGCCTTAAAGGTCGGAGCCGGACATCTTTGAAGGTCCGAAGCGCCTAAAACTAGAGCTTTGGGTGTTGGAACTTGAAGTGAGGGGCGGATTTGATTGGTTTGAGAACAAGGGAGCTGGTCCTTGGTTCCTTTATAAAGGAGGTGAATACCAAGAGCCCTCCCCGTAACCGTTTGAGACTCGCTTTCAATTAGGGAGTCATACCTAAGTCACGGTTGGGTTACCCACGCCCGTATTGATGAGAATCCCAGAATAAGGGGACACGATCTCTGCTTTGACAAGACGTGCCAAGAAAAACCGCCTCGCTAAACGTGCTGAGGTGGAACGGTAAAATGAATAAAAGCCTGGCCGTGGCATGATGTCACGCCGCGGAATACGTCAACAGATTCGATTGATGCAAATATCATTCTCTCTATGGTGGAATGTGGAACATTTTGCAGAGCCGGACACTACCCTGGTGTTCAACATCTTCTACGGAATATTCGGAGGAGGAACCCGCCTTGCAATGTCGAAGACAACTTGCGTGCCGGACTCATCGTCATTGAAGCCTGGTTCAGGGGCTACTGAGGGAGTCTTGGATTAGGGGCTGTCCGGATGGCCGGACTCCCGAATTATGAAGATACAAGATTGAAGACTCCGTCCCGTGTCCGGATGGGACTTTCCTTGGCGTGGAAGGCAAGCTTGGCGATACGATATGAAGATCTCCTCCCATTGTAACCGACTCTGTGTAACCCTAGCCCTCTCCGTTGTCTATATAAACCAGAGAGTTTTAGTCCGTCGCACGAACAACAATCATACCATAGGCTAGCTTCTAGGGTTTAGCCACCCTGATCTCGTGGTAGATCTACTCTTGTACTACCCATATCATTAATATTAATCCAGCAGGAGTAGGGTTTTACCTCCATCGAGAGGGCCCGAACCTGGGTAAAAACATCATGTCCCTTGTCTCCTGTTATCATCCGCCTAGACGCACAGTTCGGGACCCCCTACCCGAGATCCGCCGGTTTTGACATGGACAATGACCATCTCCATGTGTCGAGCGAATGCGAGGAGCCGAGGCATTTTTTGCATTTGCCACCCTCAATCCTTCGGGCTGGCCGCCTATTTGAAGAGACGGGGATTCTCAGATCCAAACCTCACTCTCCCCCCTCGAGCAAGCATCCAATAGAGTGCTCCGGAAAACCATCCCAACATGGCTGGTCGTTGTAGCTCCTCTGTTCGCTCTCCTCGCTCCAAGACAAGGGACTGGGAAGAGAGTTCAATTCCCCATAGCCGTTTGATTGAGTTACAAACCCAAGGGTTTCTCCCACCATTGTTCATGGTCCCCGTCTGAGCCGGAATAGCCACCTATAATGGCGGGGAGAAAGCGGAGAGATCTCCCAATCCATCTCTAGAGGAGCGAATATGCCTCATCCCGCATCTGCTAAGGGGTGTCGGGTTTCCCATCCACCCTTTCCTTCGCGGGCTCCTGGAGTTCTACGGCCTCCAGTTACACAACTTTACCCCTGCCTCTATACTAGATATAGTAGGGTATGTTGCCCTTTGTGAGTTATTTCTGGGCTGCGAGGCTCACTTCGGGTTATGGAAGAAGCTATTTTGCCTTGTCCCCCACAACCAGGGAGAAACCCTATGTCAGGTGGGCGGGGCCGAAGTATGGAGCATTGCCGAGACCGGATACCTATCCGGCACTCCTAAGAAGCCGCCAAAGAGCTGGCCTTCAGAGTGGTTTTATATTGACGACGTTCCCCTTCTGGATCCAGTCCGGACAGGTCTCCCCGAGTTCAGTAACGCCCCGCCGAGGGCACGTCTAAGCTGGTGCCCCCGAGGCCCCCAAGAGGAGGATACCGGGGAAATACATTACCTGACGAACAGGATAGAGTTACTGGCCTAATCCGGACTGACGATAACCGAGGTTATGGCAATATGCATAATACGGGGAGTGCAACCGCTTCAATATAGGGGGAAGCCCATGTGTCACTTCAATGGGGAAGATGATGCCACCCGATGTGGCCATAAGGGTCTGGACTCTGCCACTACTCTGGCAAAGATATTGTCCGATTTGTACAAAGTAGAAGAGGAAGAATTCCTTCGCATCAAACCGCGAGATGGATTCTCCATGCACAACCCCCCAAACTGGGTAAGTCATCGTTCCTTTCCCAGCTCCACTCATCGCGGCGTTCTCCGCTAAGATTATCTGCTTCGACATTTCTGAGCAGGAACTGAGGAGGGCCGTAGAAGGAATCTCCAGCCCCTCCCCGCAGCCAGAGGACCCCGGAAGGGCCCTAGATCCAGGACTCGAAGAGGATCCGGATATTACCGTAGAGCTTGTCAACGGGATATTTTATCAAGCGAGCTGTGATGGCGCCTCAGTGGACATTATTGCCGACTACCCTGGACTGCTACTTACGTCGCGTGTAAGCCAAACTGAAAAACCCCATCCTCCGAAGAAGACCCCCTTTAGATGTCATGCCTTTCCCTTGAAGTGTCGTGTTTTATTTTTTGCAGAGACGACGGTCGGAGCGCGGGGCCGAGCCCGTAGGGACTCGTCGACCACAGGCGTCCGGATCGGGCAGGCTCAAGAGGAAGGCGGTAAGGGTCGACATGCCGCTGTAGAGGTAAGGAAAAAACTTGTCCTGTGATTATGGTATTTGGAGTATAACAGCGCCCTTCGCGCCATGGAAGGAAAAGGAATAGCCGGACTATATCCGGGGATCCTGCCAATCACGCCTCCACCAGTCGGATTCCAGAACTGGCTACGAGAGCGGAGGCAGACGCGGGGCCGATGCCGCATAGTTCTCCGACAGAGGACGTGGATATGCTCTCGGCCACGAACTCCGAAGTAGAGAGCGCCATGAATCACCGGTGCCGACGGGCCGTGATTCGGAACAACATCTTTTCCGAAGAGGCGTTTAATGCCTTCAATTTAGGAGACGCGTATATACGAGCTGCTCAAGGCGGGCTTGCCCGAGCGACAGACCAGTATACCAAAGATATACGGGCAAGAAACTTTTGATAAGCATGTATAGAAGTAGCCCCTGAGACTTGAAACGGTTGGAACAACTGTTTTAAGGATCAATTTATGCATGGGTCATTGTAGATTAGAATGAGCAATTGTCTCGGGAGCTGGAGGAGTGCAAGGCCGAGCTGAGGGCTACAATTGCCAAGTTAGAGGAATCCCAAAGACCCTCATCTGGTAACATTTGTCTCAATTGTACAAATAGGCACCAGTTAGTAAATGCCTAATATGATAAGTCTAACAGGAAATTCTGCAGACAATCCCGGGGTGAATCCGGAGGGCGTAAGAGATGATGAGTCACATCTCAAAAGGCAGCTGAAGGCTGGCGAGCGCATTTTTACGCAAGTTAGGCAGGAGAAGAACAATCTTCAAGATGCCAAAGTCCAGCTGGACGTGGACTTAAAAGATGTCCGCGCTCAGCTGGCGGACTCCGTGAAGGAGAACAAAAGGCTTCGACGCGGCATATATGGTAAGTGCCAAGACGAACTGTGGTATAGTTCGGCGCAGAAGCATATTGAAAGGATTTTGCTTGTAGGAATGTTGACTGGTCGCCCCGAGGAGGAGATGCCCTCATCTGCAGGCGATTTACTACAAGACCTCTCACAACTGCACGAGCGAGCTCGGCAAGTGATGCAGGGCATTGCCCAGGCCTTGTGGCCATCAAGCTTACTTTCGAATGGCATGGGGGAGCTTGTGGATATGCTTCAAGGAGCACGGCGGTGCTTCCGATTGTGGAAGGTATCAACCTGACGGCAAGGTGCAAGAGAAGCCTGGGCAATGGTGAAGACGCGCTACACCAAGCTGGACCTGAACCATAATGCCGAAGTCAGACCGGCGGGGCCAGATGGGCAAGAAATTCCCGTGAGTCTAGTATACGACCAGGTAGAGTTAGCCGCAAAGTATTCTCAACAAGATTGTAAGCTAGATAGCCTGTTGGAAGGTATAGATGAGGAGTATAGTCAGTCCAAGTGACTGTGTAATTCAATGGACAAAAGTAGTCCCTAGCCGGATTAAAATCATTTTTCATGGCGGACCTTTTCGCTTCAGCCCCTGGATCCTATAGTCCGGGGTGTGTCCGAATACCCGCTCAGTTATACAGAACCGGGGTATGCGTGGACACCAGGAGTAGGGGTCATAAGTGCTTGAATAGACAAGTACCCAACTAGTTATGTTATATTACATGGATAGTAAGAAACATCTTCCAGGGAGAATAGTTCCGTTAGGGGTTCCTTTCCCTGGGTACGCATGCGACGATGCACATGTCAGGACTACAAACTAGGGCACAGGATACAAAACTTCTGGGGATTGACATTGTAATAAATGAGTACATCTTTTGTTCACCGACCGAATATTCTCTTAAGGATGCTAGCTTTCGGCTTCACCCAGTCTGAGGTACACATCCGGCTGAACCGGCAGTAACAATCACAGAGGTGCTCCCCTTATGCCCTAGCCGAATTAACGGGAACGTAGGGCATAAACACAAGAGCCAGGCAACCCATCTTGGCCACATCTTAAGTCATATCGATGCATATAATGGTGAAGAAAATTCACATATGGAAAAAGAACGCATATGTGATGGGCAAAAAGCCATTTAAAGTAATTATTTTTAGCTTCCGAATAGGAAGCCCCCAGGTATTGCTTACACACATAGTACGGCCGGAGTGATCCGGGCGTCCGTTCTGTATTGAATACTTTGTGTGAAGAGAAAAAAGGTCAAGAAAGGAAAATGGGTGGAGCATAATTAAAAATGAGGGGTAAGGAGACGAACACTATGTTCGGCGTTAGGCGTAGAATCTCCGGAGTCTAGCCGCGTTCCATGGGTTCGGCTTGAGTCTATTATCGGATGCATTATGTAAGCGGTACGCTCCTCCGGTGAGAACTTTGTCGATGACGAAGGGACCTTCCCACTTTGGTTTGAGCTTGTCCTTCTTCTTCTCCGGTAGGCGTAGAACGAGCTCTCCAATATTGTAGGTTTTGGCCCGCACTTCTCTGCTTTGATATCGTCGAGCCTGCTGCTGATAGAATGCGGAGCGGGCTTTTGCGACATCGCGCTCCTCCTCCAGGGCATCCAAGTTATCCTGCCGATCTAACTCGGCTTGCTTCTCTTCGTACATGCATACGCGTGGGGAATCTTGTATTATATTGTAGGGTAGTACTGCTTCTGCGCCGTATACCATAAAAAATGGTGTATATCCGGTGGTGCGATTAGGCGTGGTCCGCAGCCCCCAGAGTACAGAGTCGAGCTCTTCGACCCAGTGCGTATCCGACCCTGTCAAGGATCGCACTAGTCTGGGTTTGATGCCGCTCATGATGAGACCATTTGTCTGTTATACCTGGCCGTTTGTTTGGGATGGTAGACGGAAGCGTAATCAAGCTTAATGCCCATTTTTCCGCACCAAGTTTTCACTTTGTCGGCTGTGAAATTTGAGCCATTATCAGTGATGATGTTGTGGGGACACCGTATCGGTGTACGACCCCGGATATGAAGTCTATTACTGGTCCGGATTCGGCCGTTTTGACTGGTTTGGCTTCTATCCATTTGGTGAATTTGTCCACCATGACCAATAAGTATTTTTTTCTTATGCCTTCCCCCTTTAAGAGGTCCAACCATATCCAGCCCCCAGACCGCGAAGGGCCAAGTTATGGGGATTGTTTGGGGAGTGGTAGGGGGCATATGACTCTGATTGGCAAAGAGTTGGCAACCAACACAATGTTGGAGAAGGTCCTGTGCGTCTGCTCGGGTCGTCGGCCAATAGAAACCTATACGGAAGGCCTTGCTGACTAGTGCTCGAGCCGCGGCGTGGTGCCCGCCCAGTCCGGCATGGATTTCAGCCAAGAGCTGCCGCCCTTCCTCTTCGGAGATGCATCTTTGGAGTACTCGGGTAGCACTTTTCTTGTAGAGTTCCCCTTCGTAGACTTTCTAAGCTTTACAGCGTCGGACGATGCAGCGTGCTTCATTATGGTCTTCGGGGAGCTCCTGCCTATTTAGGTAGGCCAAGAAAGGCTCAGTCCACGGGGCGATTACAGCCATGATTTCGTGGGCCGAGGATGTCATTTCGGTGGTAGAACCTCCAATTATGTCTGATAGTTCGGAATCTGGGGGTGTATTCGGGTCCGTGCTAGTATTGCCGGACTCCCCTTCCCATAATACGGAGGGCTTGAACATCCTTTCCAGGAATATATTAGGTGGGACAGGGTCGCGTTTAGCGCCGTGCGGGCGAGGACGTCCGCCGCTTGATTGTTTTCTCGAGCCACACGGTGGAATTCGAGCCCCTCGAACCGAGCTGACATTTTGAGGACGGCATTACGGTAGGCCGCCATTTTTGGGTCCTTGGCATCAAAGTCTCCGTTTATTTGTGATATTGCGAGGTTTGAATCCCCGTGTACTTCTAGGCGTTGAATGCTCATAGAGACTGACATCCGAAGACCGTGCAGTAGAGCCTCATATTCGGCTGCATTGTTGGAGTCTATGTATAATATTTGGAGGACGTAGTGGACCGTGTCTCCGGTGGGAGACGTCAGGACTACCCCTGCTCCCAATCCGGCCAGCATTTTAGAGCCGTTGAAGTGCATGATCCAGTTTGAGTATGCGCCGTACTCTTTAGGGAGTTCGGCTTCTGTCCATTCGGTGACAAAGTTAGCCAATACTTGCGATTTAATGGCCCGCCATGGTTTGTATGTTATGTTGAACGGAAGGATCTCGATGGCCCATTTGGCAATCTGGCCTGTAGCGTCGCGGTTGTTTATTATGTCATTGAGTGGTACTTTGGAGGCCACCGTAATCGAACACTCTTGAAAGTAGTGTCGTAGCTTCCGGGATGCCATGAAGACTGCGTATGCTATTTTTTGATAGTGTGGGTATCGGGATTTGCATGGGTTTAGGACCATGGATACGTAATAAACCGGCTTCTGGAGGGGAATTTGTATCCGTCGGCCCCTTGTTCCACGGCGAGCACTGCGCTTACAACTTGATGTGTTGCATCTATGTACAGCAGCATAGGTTCGCCAATATTTGGTGCTGTTAGTACTGGATTACTGGCCAATAAGGTCTTTATTTCATCCAGTCCGGCCGCGGCTGCATCCCTCCACACGAAGTGTATGGTGCACCGAAGAAGGTGGTAAAGAGGTAATGCCTTTTCTCCTAACCTGGAGATAAAGCAGCTTAGAGCAGCCACGCATACGGCTAGTTTCTGGATGTGCTTGAGGTCTGTTGGTATAGCCAACTGTGACAGAGCTCAGATCTTTGCCGGATTCGCTTCAATTCCTCTGTTGGAAATAATGAAGCCGAGCAGTTTCCCCGAGGGGATGCCGAAAACGCATTTTTCCGGGTTCAGCTTGATGTCATATGTCCGAAGGTTGTCGAATGTAAGCCTCAAGTCGTCTATTAGGGTTTCGACGTGTCTTGTTTTTATGACCACGTCATCCACATATGCCTCCACTGTTTTGCCGATTTTCTTTTCCAGGCATGTTTGAATCATGCGTTGGGAGGTTGCTCCGGCGTTCTTAAGTCCGAAAGGCATAGTGTTGAAGCAAAAAGGGCCATATGGCGTTATGAAAGCTGTTGCAGCTTGGTCGGACTCTGCCATCTTTATTTGATGGTATCCAGAGTATGCGTCGAGGAAACACAGCGAATCGTGTCCTGCTGTGGCATCGATGATTTGATCGATGCGAGGGAGGGGAAAGGGATCCTTGGGGCAAGCCTTGTTGAGGTCTTTAAAGTCGACACACAGGCGCCAGGATTTGTCCTTCTTTGGTACCATTACTAGATTTGCCAGCCAATCCGGATGCTTGATATCTCTGATGAATCCGGCCTCGAGTAGCTTGGCTAGCTCTTCCCCCATGGCTTGCCTTTTGGGCTCTGAAAACCTTCTTAGAGTCTGCTTGACCGGTTTGTATCCTTTTAGTATATTGAGGTTGTGTTCTGCCAATCTGCGTGGGATGCCCGGCATGTCAGATGGGTGCCAGGCGAAAATGTCCCAATTCTCGCGTCAGAGATCTCGCAGTGAGGCGTCCATAGCGGGGCTCAACTGTGTCCCAATGGAAGCTGTCTTCGTTGGGTCCGTTGGATGGACTTGGAATTTGACTATCTCATCTTTGGGTTTAAATGAGGTGGACTTGGGTCGCTTGTCAAGTATCACGTCGTCCCTGTCCACGGTGGCCCGCAGTGTTGTTAACTCTTTGGCTGCTAGGGCTTCGGATAATGCTTCCAGGGCTAGTGCTGCGGTTCTGTTTTCGGCGCGAAGTGCGACGTCCGAATCACTGGCTAGAGTGATGATTCCATTGGGTCCGGGCATTTTAAGCTTCATGTACCCGTAATGGGGTACAGCTTGAAAGCTTGTAAATGTGTCCCGCCCTAGAAGGGCGTGGTATCCGCCACTTGGAATGTGATTTCTTCGGACCTATAATCCTCTAGGGTGCCGAATACCACATCGAGTGTGATTTTTCCCGCACACCGCGCTTCCCGAGTAGGGATAATTCCCCTGAAGGTTGTGACGCTTTGTTCAATACGGCTTTTGTCAATTTCCATCTTGTTGAGTGTTTCTTCATAGATTAAGTTTAATCCACTTCCGCCGTCCATGAGTACTTTAGTGAGCCGAAAGCCGTCCACGATTGGGCTGAGGACCAGAGTGGCCGGTGCCCGGACAGTCTGGAATCGAGGTTCGTCACTGCCATTGAAAGTTATAGCAGTGTCGCTCCAGGGGTTTATTTTGGCCACATGGCAAATTTCAGCGGAGCTTCGATGAGCTCACTTGCGCCTATTGTTTGAGGCGAAAGTCTCGAAGACTGTTAGTACTGTATTGTGTTTGTTGCCGGGATGTTGTTCTGCTTTTTGGCTTGAAAGAAGATCCTCGCCACTTTTTGCAACTTGCCGGAGTATCCAACATGCCCTAAGGATATGAGTTGGTGTTGTGTCCGGAGTGCTGTGGAGTCTACATGGCCCATCGAGCCATCTTTCCAATACAGTTCCCCGCCCTGGGGTGGGGTTTGGTTTCTTGGGGACTGGATCGGCCGACTTACAAGAGTTCACCCATTTAGTCCAGACAAAGGTTTTGGTGAGAGCCGGACTATCCCCGAATTTGGTTTGGGTTTTCCAGACGCTTTCCATCGCACAGTACTTCTGTACTATGGTTGCCAAGTCCGCGAAGTGTACTATGTCACGATGACTTATAGCATTAAGGATTCCATTGTTCGTGCAGTTTTTGCAGAAAAGTGAGACCACGTCCTCCTCGCGGTAGTCCTTGACCTTGTTTAGAGCAAGGAGGAATCTGGCCCAGTAATGATGCACTGTCTCCTGAGGCTCTTGCCTGATATGAGAGAGGCGGTTTAAGTCCGTGTGGGCGGGAATAGCTGAATCTGAATTCGGATCCGATCTAGCACCCAGGGGCAAGGGAGTTTCCGAGTTTGACTGCTCGGGATCCAGGGGGCCACCCAATTTCTTCGGCCCAATGCCCGATTCTAAGTCCGGGACCCGGGTCATGTCTTCCCTTGAGCGGGAGTCCGGCTCAGGGAGCTCGGTGATCCGAACATAATTCGTCCTCAAAATAGAGGGCTAATCCTTGTGTGGTTCCTCCACTACCGCTATCTCGTGGGTGGCCGGCGGGGATTTAATGTCCCTTTGGTCGGGTTTGAGCCCGATCCAGTCAGAGTCCATAGCGACTCCCAAAGCGGCGATGCGATACAAGAGCTCATTAAGATAAGAGACCTCTATCAGATCCATCTGTTGGGCGAGTGCCGAATTGATGCAAAGGTTATGCGTGATGACCCGAGAGGCCATCATCGGCGCGACAGCCGATGGGGCGGCCATGACAAAGCCGCCTAGTCGGAGTGTTTGGCCTACAGCCAGAGCTCCCCCAGAGGTAATGTTGTCCCTGACAACGAGACGAGCCATCGAGCCTCGTAGCGACAACACAGAGGAACTCTCAATGAAAGCACCAATGTCGGTGTCAAAACTAGCGGATCTCGGGTAGGGGGTTCCGATCTGTGCGTCTAGGATGATGGTAACAGGAAGCAAGGGACACAATGTTTACCCAGGTTCAGGCCCTCTCGATGGAGGTAAAACCCTACTTCCTGCTTGATTAATATTGAAGATATGGGTAGTACAATAGTAGATCTACCACGAGATCGTAGAGGCTAAACCCTAGAAGCTAGCCTATGATGGTATGATTGTAATTGTGATCGGCCTTCTAAGGACCAACCTCTCCGGTTTATATAGATACCGGAGAGGGCTAGGGTTTACATGGAGTCGGTTACAAGGAAGGAAATACAACATCTGGATCACCAAGCTTGCCTTCCACGCCAAGGAGAGTTCCATCCGGACACGGGACGGAGTCTTGAGTCTTGTGTCTTCATGCTTCAATAGTCCGGACGATGTATATAGTCCAGCTGTCCGGATACCCCCTAATCCAGGACTCCCTTAGTGGGTGCGGCATTAATCTGGGGAAGATAGCAGGAGCTGAAGCTGGCACGACGCAGCGTTGGCGTGAGGCGGAGCGCGGACGGCGGCAGAGAGCGACCTCGTCTAGCTTCAAAGCTGAGCTCCTCGAGCTGATCTAGGGTGCGGGATAAGAACCACTCGTCGAACTTGGGTTGGACCTTGTAGTTGGTACTGAACATGTGGATGTCAAGGCGTCTGGCTGGCCCAGGGCGCGATGAAAGGATCTTGGAGACTGCGGCCATGCGTTTGTAATCTCCGTCGCAGAGGCAGTTGTCAACGGTGAGGTTGAGGGGGACGCAGCACCAGAGGGGGCGCCACCGCCGGGAGGGCAGGGCGGTCCGCACGGCAGAGTTGGTGGGGAGGAGGCCGATGATGACGAGCAGCATGTCATCGGGGAGGCTGCTGATGAAGTCCAGGCTCACCGGATGCGGTTTTGGCTCGAGCCGCCTCCGCTTGTTGGTTGCCTCCCCGTCCATCTCAACCGACGGCGACGCTGGTGTACACCTGTGCTGGTGTGTGTTGTGTGCTGGGTGTGTGCGAGTGCGTCCTTCTGTGCATGCCGCCACACAGTGGTGAATTGTGCACGAGTGCGTCCTTCGCGCACAAGAAGTTTGTCCTCAATGCGCCCTCAATTTACTAGCGTGCGGGGTGCTACCCCGAGTGGTTTCAACTTTGTTTACTTCACCGTGTGTCAGATGGGCCTCTAGATTACTTATTTTCACCCAGTGCCACATGGGCCAGCACACCAAGATACAAAACACGAGCTGACAATGCTGATTGGTTTCAACTTTGTTTACTTCACCGCGTGTCGGATTGGTTGACCGGTCAACTAAACAATATACGGAGCTATACGCTGACACAGTGAGCGTATAATCCGTCGGTATAGAGAGTTCATGTGAGACGGGAGGCCCGTGAGAGATAGCAGAGAGAGAGAGAGAAAGAGCTACTCCCTCCGTTCAATAATGTAGTTCCAACATTTTTTTAATCAAACTTTTGAAACTTTGACCAAGTTTATAAAGAAATTACTTATATCTACAATACCAAATATAAATGATAGTATGAAGTAAGTACATGTTGTGATGAATCTAATGATCGTTCCGGATGTAAATGTTTTTCTCCACATATACCTGGTCAAAATTTTGTGAGGTTTGACTTTTCAAAACATCCATATGCTTATAGACGTGAGAGAGTCCCTAACGAGAGAGAGAGAGAGAGAGTGAAAAAAGTGTGTGTGCGTGTGTGAAAGAGACATGGACAACACATGATAAAAGTAGAGAAAAAGCGTGTGTGTCTTATGCAAACATATCACACATGCATCTTTGACAACGGAGGCAAGGTGAGGAGATAGTGTGTGGTTGTTTGGAACCGAGAGAGGAAGACCCCTAGCACGTGGCCAAGAGGGGTCTGACAAACAAGGGAGAGAGGTCGAGAGAGACATACGGAGAAAATGCAGACATGGGGAGGAGAGAGTGTATGTTTGTCATAGAGAGATCCCCTAGAGATCGTGATGGGACTACATGGGTGGGAGATCGAGTGACAAGGTGTGTGTGCGATAAAAGATGCCCCGAGAGATATCGAGATAGACGTATGGATGGAAGGAGACAATATGTGTGTTCCTGATGGCTAGTAAGAGATAATCATACTTAGGAGGGGGGGAGTGCTTGCGCCTATGGCCCTATTTGGATACTATAACTCAGTTAGAGGTTAGAGTTAGATTCTAACCCTGAACTAACCCTGAACTAACTCTAAATAAAGAGGTGTTTGATGGCAGGGTTAGATGGAGCGCGGATACGGCGAGGCACCTTCACAGGCGGTGCGAGAGGGAGGGAGGGAGAGGACGAGAAGCTTCGAGGAAGTGGGGAGGGATCTGCTGCGGGGAGAGCGAGAGAAAAAAGTGTTTATTAGTGGTCCCGAGAATAACTAACCCAAATAAGCACCTCTTGGATGGGTTAGTTTTTTTGGATGGGTTAGATGCATCTAACCCAAACTAACCCTCCTGTTTGGATCTTTTTCGGTTAGTTGACTCCAAACTAACCCAAACTAACTCTAACCCATGGATCCAAACAGAGCCTATGATGGAGTGAGGGATATGGTACTTAGGGGGTGCGTGTCACATGGAGAGAGAACAAGGGCGGAGAGCGTTGGATGGGTCTATATGTATAGCGCGAGCGAGACATGTGTATGTGTGAACCAGGGAGATATAAGGCCAGTTTGGCTTGCGTCCTGAGCATCTTTTGCATGGCCTGGGGTTGTGGCTGGATTTCATGCACGCTTGTTTGGTTGCTACCTATGAAAAAGAAAGCCCGCCTGGGTTGGGTTCCCTTGCACTTTAATTTGCCTGGCTGAACTCCAGACACTGGAAGTAGCCTGGCCCAAGCGACCGATTTCGAATGCCTGGTCGTGCGGCCACGAGGCTAACAGCAACATGGATGGATATTAGCATTAAATAATTGATGCATGGATTGATTGATGGGACGTTGATGCTTTGCCTGGCCCAGGCTTGAACCAAACGCTTCAGCACCACATAAGCCTGGCCAGGAAGAAATATTTTACATCTCACGTCCACACCAGGCAGTACCGGCCATCAAGGCATGAGGGTCAGGTCACAAACCAAACGGACCAATAAAGTTTGAGAGAGATTGAGGAGCCCCGATAAGGCTGAGTGGTGCGTCAGATAGCTGAGAGGGGGAAAGAGATATTCCATCCGCTCGATAATGCAGTGGATGTAAATTTTTTAGAAGTCAAACTTTGGAAACTTTGATCAGGTTTACGCAAATGTTATTTATATCTACAATACCAAAGATACATCATACAAAACTAAATCTCATGGTGAATCTAATGGTATATGTTTGTCGTACTAGATGTAATTCTTTTTCTCCATGTACATGGTCAAACTTTGTGATGTTTGACTTTTCAATAAATCTATATGCTATGGACGGAGGAGAGTGCCTAAGTCGAGACAGATCAAGTGCGTGTGAAGGAGAATGAGTAAGTGTGCAAAAAGAGTATGTGTGTGAAAGGGAAAGTGACAACAAATGATAAATGAGAGAGAGTGTGTGTTTTTTCGTTTCTCATGCGAACATATCACGCATGCATCTCCAAGATGGAAAAGCGGGGTGAGGAGATACACGAAGATAGATAGTGTAGGATTGTTTGCAATGGAGAGATACACCCCTGTAGCACATGTCCAATAGAGGTTTGGCCAACAAGGACAAAAGGTCGAGAGGGACACATGGATGGCATGGACGCATGGGGAGGGAGAGAGGGTGTGTTTGTGATAGAGAGATCCCCTCGAGATCGTGAGGGGACTATATGGGTGGGAGATCGAGGGAGTGGCGTGCGCGATAGAAAGATGCCCCGAGAGAAATTGAGATAGACCATGCACATGTTTGTGATGGAGACTAAGATTAGCTAGTCATATACATATAGGGGGGACTGTGTGTGCCAACAATTGAGTGAGAAACCATCATACTTGGCTAGCTGGGCATGAGATTGTGTGTGTGTGTGCGTGTGAGATGGAGAGAGAATGAGGGAGAGAGATAAAGTTTTAGATGGGCCTATCGAGTGTGAGTGAGATATGCATGTGTATGTGTGACCCAGGTGGATGGAGAGTTTGAGAGAGGGGGGAAGAGCTCCGAGACGACATAGTGGTGCATGAGAGTGTTATGGGCAAAGAGCCAAGGAATTTGTGTGCGTATGATAAGTGCACCCAAGATATCTAGCTTGGACTAGCTAGAGTATCATACATAGTGCGAGAGAGACCTATAGATGGTGTATATATGAATGCAAACTAGAAAGACC
>NC_041385.1:272390390-272421564 GCF_002162155.2 Triticum dicoccoides | reverse complement strand
GAGAGAGAGAGAGAGAGATGGAGAGAAAGGGAGAGCGACCAACAAGGTTTTTGTGTCGGATGCGTGCGACAGAATTGAAGATTGTCGGCGAGAGAGAGTGAGAGAGAGAGAGAACAGGAGTCTGGGAGAGGGGGAGATCGCGTTTTATGCATCAAAGACTGATATAAATCATGTTTCGATATAAACTTGCATTCAAATATTTAAATTGGAGAACATGTTGTCTGCAATCCACACATGAACAGATATATGCGTATATCAAACAAGTTCGTTAATTTGACTTTCAACATGTTCATGGAGTACTATAATACTGTACAACATGCTACTCGATTGAGGTGTTCAATTTTGGATTTAGTTCACTATTTTGACCTACTGAACGAGCTAGTTCATTGAATCGAGATATTTCATTTTAGGTTTGATTCGCGTTTTTTAGTGGGTCAACTATTTGTCATATATTAAATCGCTAGCAATGAGCATGTAAAAACACATTACTCCCAAGCATCATCTCTCCATCTAAAAAAGAAGTGGCAAGCTAATATTTCAAAATTTGATTCGAATCGACTTGGTAAGGTAGACGTGGATGCTCGTTCTCCCAAAATTTGAACGAACCGTTAAACATCCTCTCTGCTCAATGGAATTCGCCCGAGCAAATAAATGGGAGACGCAAAATTGCCATCCTATGTGGGACACGCATCAATTGGCCTGTTGTACATCGAGGGTAGGTTCGTAACTTCATCGAAGCGCGCCTTCTCCTCGGCTAAAATGACATGTGCCGAATAATTCATAAACCATGGTCGGCAAAACACGCTCTCCTCGCCTGAAATAGCTAGCGCCCATTATTTCAAAACACGCTCTCCTCGCTCGAAATTGCTCGCGCCCACTATAGTTCAAAACACGCCCTCCTCGCCCGAAATCGCTCCCATACACTATTTGGGGAGAAGCAAAGTTACTCTACTATCCCCGACCCTCAGTACACAGACCCAAGCCGAGAAGCCTATAGGCAAGGGTAGAACTGTAACTCCCCCTCACATTTCAAACAAATGCGTCCGTAAGACATGGTTCCACTCCCCTCCCAATTCCCCCCCGCCCGCCCCCATCCATACCTCGTGGGCGCCAAATCACCTTCTCCCCGGGAAGCTCCCTTCTCCTGAGCCGCGAAACCTTAGCCCCACCTCCATGGCACCCCCCATTGCACCAATTTCACAGCCGTCCTCCTCCCTAATGCCGGAGACGTTGTCCAATTGCCGTTGTGCACTGGGCCGTGTGCCTCTTACTCCCTGCTGCTGGTGCTGCCTCGACGACGGCCGCGTGAACCGTACCAGAGATGATTCACCCCCGCCGTTGTTCAGAGTCCTGGCGCTG
Organism: Triticum dicoccoides; assembly: GCF_002162155.2. Lineage (NCBI taxonomy): Eukaryota > Viridiplantae > Streptophyta > Magnoliopsida > Poales > Poaceae > Triticum > Triticum dicoccoides. The sequence goes on along the minus strand of NC_041385.1, from coordinate 272,420,205 downwards.
CTTCCGCGTAGCCGTCGACCGTCGCATCGCTCTTTCCCTGCCGCCAGTCGCCACCGCAACCGCGCCGACCTCACCGACTCGGCAGCTGGACCTGCCTACTTCACCATGCCGCCAGATAGGTCGGACCCTCATCTCAAATCACTTTATTTAGGCGTCAGTTGTCTGAATTTGTATTCTGGGCCAATCGATTCGCAATGGGAAGCAGCACCCCTCAAGGCGGCGGAGCTCCTAGGCTGCTGGTTGGTTGGTGTCTAACGTAAGGGTGCGGGGCCGCAAGTTCGCCGCAGAAGCAACGCTTAGATGGCTATCTTTTAGAGTTGCGTGGGTTGAAGGACTGCCGCCGCTGGATCTGGATGACGGTGAGTCTTTACCGATTGGACCGGGGGCGGCGCAACCACGGTAGTGCGGTGGGGCGGGGAGCGGGGTTTTGGCCGGGGCCACGGACGGCAGAGGCAGGCTGCTTTGCCGTTGGTTGCTGGCTCTTTGGGGAAGATTCCGAACAGTGTCAGCCGGGAGGCACAAGACGGCCATCAAGCCATCCGGTGTAGATCGGACAGTACCAAAATAAAATAAAATCATGTGACGCCAATTTAGTCTTCAGTCAACAGACATGTGACCACTCTCGTACCTTGCTGTTGATCTCTTAGTGTATTTCTTCAGATCAAAGAGATATGTCGTTCTTAACATTATGCGTTATCTGCATCTTCAGACACATCATCTTCCGACGCACCGCAGCTGCTCCAACAAGGGAAGCATACACCAGAAGGGGGCTACAGTCCCCACTCAACAGTTCCCTGCATCGAATGCGCGTGGCCGACATGGACAGCCACAACAACTGCAGGGCCATCGATAAGTCAGCACATGATGCTCACTCCTATGGATGGCAGCCAGATAGGTTGTACCCTCATCTTACTTGTGTGCAACATTTATGGCTTTGTTATTCATCTAAGCATGGAAAATAGATCATCACATTTCACTGTATATTCATGCTGATCTCTTACGGGTCTTGTTCAGGAGTTCACGTTGTTCCATAGTTCAGCTAAGATACTTGTTCTTTAGGTAATGTTGTTCCATAGTTATGATCCATCAGCCAATGCTATCCCACAAGCTGGTGATTATAGTATTATACCACTTCTAGTATTACCTATGTTGTTCTTTAATACTTTTGTGTGCCATCTAGTTAATCTTGAGTACAAACGATACATATTCTGTAGCTTTCATCTGTGTTCTCCCTTTAGTTTATGAGACCTGTTGCTGCTAGTTAACCCCAGTCCTACTATTTATGTCGTATCCTATAGGCACTCATTACATAAATCTAACTACTAGTTGTCTTCCATGCATGTCAGATATAATTTCACACACTGATATATCCACAAGAACCTCATGGAGCAATGTAAAGGCCAATAAACTTGATGTCAATGATACCCAATATGATGGAACATGTAAAGGCAGTTCTTCAGAAGACTTGCGGAAAGATGATGAATCCTCTTCACCCCACAAGGTCCTTGCTCTAACTTGGCCTGTGATATGGGTACAACATGCATATAATGTCCTGGAGTGTATCTACTCTGTTGCAATGCCATGTGCTTAGCATGTTGATCATGCATGTAAATATGTCATGCCTTCCTGTTTTTCAGTACCTATTCCATTCATGATAACATGTTTTCAAATTCAAGTACTGTCATTCTACTCTATCGCAATGCCATCTGCTTAATTTGGACATCATGCTTCTGAATATCTTATGCATTGTTATTCATCAGTATGTACTTCATCTGTCTGCCATACCATGTTTTTTTTACATTGAAGTGTTGTTCTAGTGCTCTGTTGCAATGCCATCTTATTTTCCCAATCATACACGTGTATGTTGCCTTAGTTATTTCTGTGCGTATTCCGCTAGCATATAGTTTTACATTCAACTAGTGTTTTTTTGCTGTGTTGTCCTGTTGTATCCCTAGCTCTTACACCATACTCCCTCCGTACGGATTACATGTTGCCGAAATGGATAAAAAAGGATGTATCTAGAACTGAAATATGCCTAGACCCATCCATTTTTTCCGGATGGAGGGAATACATGTCAATATGTCATGCCTTTCTATTCTTCAGTACCTATGCCATCTCTCTGCTGTCGCATGTTTTATAATTAAAGCACCATTCTTCTATACAAGGCATGCAAGGGGAAGACGACTATGTTAGAATCTGAAGGGTTACAAACAAGGCCTTTGCAAAAGATCCAAACGCCAGGAGATAATAAACCAACTCCAGTTTTTATAGATACTGCTCTAGCACAGAGAAACCCAACTCCTACTGATAATAAGCATATTCCAGTGGCGAAAGAACTAGTCCGCTCCAGTCCAACAAAAATATGTCAACTCAATTCTAAGAAGCGTGTGTGTATCCTTGCATCATGAAATTTTATAGCATGCTGATCATATTTTCTACATGTTTCTTACCCATCTCTCTTTTAGAAAATAAGCTTAACATATAGAAGAATTTCTGCAATGGTATCGTTTATGAGGAAAGATTCTTGCAAGAATTCTCTGTTCTCCAATGTAGATGTAAGTACCTGTTGTATATCACTATATTTTTACATCAGCATGTATTTTGTTAATCGGCGTGAATCCAATCTTTATCTGATCTAAATTTAGTTGTAGAAAAATGTATGATTAAAGGCCACAATGTTGATTTTTGTAAGGAAAACTGCCTGGTAGTTTTCCATCCTGAGCTGCATGAGTGTACTATCTCATATCAGTGGGTTTTGAATACTTTGGTTCTGCAGTGGGTTTTTCAGTGTTATTTTACTGTGTTGTCCTATCGTATCCCTAGCTCTTACATCATACTCCCTCCGTCCGGATTAAATGTCGCAGAAATGGATAAAACTGGATGTATCTAGAACTGAAATACGCCTAGACCCATCCATTTATTTCCGGATGGAGGGAATACATGTCAATATGTCATGCCTTTCTATTCTTCAGTACCTATTCCATCTCTGCTGTAGCATGTTTTATAACTGAATCACCATTCTTCTATATAAGGCATGCAACGGGAAGACGGCTATGTTAGAATCTGAAGGGTTACAAACCAGGTCTTTGCAAAAGATCCAAACGCCTGGAGATAATAAACCAACTCCATTTTTCATAGGTACTGCTCGAGCACAGAGAAACCAAACTCCCACTGATAATAAGCAGATTCCAGTGGCCAAAGAACTAGTCTGCTCTAGTCCAGCAAAAGAATGTCAACTCCATTCTAAGAAGCGTGTGCGTATCCTCGCATCATGAAATTTTATAGCATTCTGATCATATTTTCTACATGTTTCATACCCAACTCTCTTTTACAAAATAAGGTTAAACGATAGAAGACTTCCTCCATTGGGATCGTATTCGAGGAAAATATCTAGCGGGAATTCTCTGTGCTCCAATGCTGATGTAAGTACCTGTTGTATTACTATATTTTTACATCAACATGTATTTTGTTAATTGGCATGAATCTAACCTTTATCTGATCTAAAATTAGTTGTAGCAAAATGTTAAAGGCGCCAATGTTGATTTTTGTAAGGAAAACTGTCTGTTAGTTTTGCATACTGAGCTGCATGAATGTACTATCTCATATCACGCACATTACTGAATTGTAGTGCTTCTCTGGTTGCCCATTCATTCATTGTGTCAATGTTGCTTTCGTACTACCTTACCTGGCTGATGATAGCTGTGCCATATCGTGTTAATTTGGTGTAGGCTAGTTGCCCAAACGTTCGTTGTGTCAATGTTGCTTTCCTATTATCTAACTTGGCCAATGATAGCAAAGCTAGTGTGTTAATTTTGTGCAGGCTGCTGAAGATAAGAAGACAAACTCTGAAAACAGCAAGGCAACCCCATTGTTTCTTTCCGGTAAATCTAGGCCAGGTAATATGGCAATAACTCACAATTAATCTATTTGGTTCCCGTCCTAATTTATGTTATGATGTAGTGGTCGAGACACTCTCCACTATCAATAATACAAGCCTGCCAAAATCACCATCTAAATCTGTTTAGTATCCTCTATCTCGAATGCAACGAAATAAATGTATGTTTGTGAACCAATTAATGGCTGAAGCAGTGATGGAAATGGTGGATGAATCAGAGGTGCAGAGTCGTGCGACACAATAACTGATTAATGTTTTCAGAGACAGTGTAGCAAAGCAGCAAGAAGTTGCCCACATGCTTATGGGCGTCATCTGTGCTGAGGTTGCAGATTGTGACATTGTAGATGGTTAGGTTCTGCTCATTTATTTGCACTGGCATCAATCTTTGATTGCCAAGTGGATGTAATTTCCTATAATATATGTTGGATGTGCAACATTATTACCTGTATGCCGTACCTTTGCTTGATCGGTTTTGGTCATGTGCATAATTGCTCGTCGTAATGGGCTCAAATTATCTAATTTGGCCTAAAGACATGTATGAACTTTAGTGGGCCCATTAAGTTAATGGGCCGTTACTAGGCCAAAAGTTAATGGTCGGCCCTCTTACCTCCTGGGTCGTTAACAGGCCGACATCGAAACGGGCAACAGGTGGCCCCAATTTATTTCACGGGCCGTTAACAGTCCGTTACTAAGTTTGGGCTACATATGGCCCAACTATACTATAGGCCTTTAGCAGGCCGAAAGAGACAGCGGGCTTGTACTGGACCATGAAGACCATGGGTCGCTAAGAGGCCGAAAGTCAGGTCGTATTGTAAATGGCCCAACTGTGTTGTGAGCCTTTAGCAGGCCGAAAGAGAAACCGGGCTGGTATTGGACCATGAAGGGCATGGCCCGTTAAAAGGCCAAAACTAAGGTCGGACTACAACTGGCCCAACTCACTTATGGTCCGTTAACAGGCCGAAAGGCACACTGGGCCGGGAATTGGCCCAACACTTAAATGGGTCGCTAAAAGGCCAAAACTCAGGTCCGACTACAAATGGCCCAACTGATTATGGGCCGTCAACAGGCTGAAAGTGACACCGTGCCAGAAATTGTCCCAACACTTAAATGGGCTGCTAAAAGGCCGAAACTCAGGTCCGACAACAAATGGCCCATCAGATTTATGGGCCGTCAACAGGCTGAAAGACACACCGGGCCGGAAATTAGCCCAACATTTAAATGGGTCGCTAAAAGTCTGAAATATGTACATCCTGAAAATTGGCCCATCCATTAAATGGGCCGTTAACAGGCCGAAATCTCATTGGGCCGATATTGAGCCCAAGTATATAACGGGCTGTTAACGGGCTCGAACTGATGATGGGCTGCAATGGTGTCAAATCTTTAACGGGCCATTGACGGGCCGAATTGGCACATCTCATATGGGCCGTGGGCTTAAATGGACCTGACACAAGTAGGCCTCATATGGGCTGGCCTGCTAATTTTTACTGGGCCGGCCTTTTTCACAGGAATGGGCCACTTTTGGGCTGTGCCACATGTCGACCTATCATAGGCGTCTCATGTCCAATGAGTGGATGACATCTGTCCCAACGGTGAGGCAACACGTGTTTCCTGCGGCCAATGATGATTTTACACGTGGAAAACCCCCATTGGTCTGGGCTGTTAACGGGTTATCGGATCCAAAACCGGACCCGATAGCTTAACGGCGTTCCGTTACGGTGGATGCCACGTGTCGGTCACCCTTGACGAAAGCACTTCTGTGACGCGCGATTTATTGCCATGGAAGTGGACACTTCCGTGATGATAATTTTGGTAATGTCATGGAACACTTCTACGACAGTACATGTATGACTATCTTGATTCTGTCATAAAATCGTCATGGATGTACATGCATGACAAAAAACGCGACCTACTGTGACAAACACGTATCATCACGGAAGTGTATTTTTTTGTAGTGCTTGTGTGCCCATTGATTTGTTATATGGTACCTTGTCCCTGTTAAGCACCGTTTTGCACGACGATGGCTGTTGGTGTCTGGGGTAGACATGGGGTGTCACGCCCAATATGCGATACTATCCTAAAGAGACTCGAAGGTCCCACCAAGGATAGAACCGCATATTGAAACGCTTTTGCAAGGTGGATATCATTACATCAACATTACATAATAGATGGGGATACATACATAAGGCATACAATGCCACAAGAATACAACATCATCTTACATAAGAGCATCATTCGACTACGGATGAAACACAAACAGAAACTCAAACGACATCCACCCTGCTAGCCCAGGCTGCCGACCTGGAACCTATCCCCTGATCGAAGAAGCAGGAGAAGAACTCAACGCAAGCAAGCATCGCTCTCGCGTCATGTTCATCGCATAACGTGTACCTCCAACTGTTGTTGTAGTAATCTGTGAGCCACGAGGACTCAGCAATCCCATTACCATGGGTATCAAGACTAGCAAAGCTTAAAGGAAAGGAAGGGGTAAAGTGGTGAGGTTGCAGCAGCGACTAAGCATGATATGGTGGCTAACATATGTAAATAAGAGCGAGAAGAGAGCAAAAGGAACGGTCGTGAAGCTAGCAATGATCAAGAAGTGACCCTGAACTCCTACTTACGTCAACCATAACCCAAAGACCGTGTTCACTTCTCGGACTCCGTCGAAAAGAGACCATCATGGCTACACACGCGGTTGATGCGTTTTATTTCAGATCTGGTGTCAAGTTATGATGGAAACTAGGGCGGCAAGAGTGGAACAAAACACCAGGCATAAGGCCGAGCCTTCCACCCTTTACCAAGTATATAGATGCATTAATTAAATAAGAGATATTGTGATATCCCAACATAATCCTGTCCATCATGGAGCAATCTTCAACTTCACCTGCAACTAACAACGCTATAAGAGGGGCTAAGCAAAGCGGTAACATAGCCAAGCAACGGTTTGCTAGGAAAGGTGAAAAGGTTAGAGGCTGACATGGCAATTTGGGAGGCTTGAAGAGCAAAAGATAGGCAGCGCAGCATAGCAATAGAACGAAGCAACTAGCATGGCAATGATAGTAGTGAGATCCAGGGTAACGGTCATCTTGCCTGGAATCCCGCTAGGAAGAAGAACGAGTCCATGAAGAAGACGAACGGGAGTAGTCGAACGAATCCTCACAACTCCGGAACGAAACCGAAGCTAACAAGAGAAGCAAACCGGAAAGAAGCAAACAACATAGTAAACACTCAAGCATAACCATGACATGATGCACAAACAAGTATGATGCATGTCCGGTTTAATGAGTCATGGCATGGCAACGTGCAACAAACAATACTACAATTTAAGTGGAGCTCAATATGCAACGAGTTGCATATTGACGAAACACCACATCCAATTATTTAATTCACTCTCGTTTATGCTACCCAACAATATTAAATGTTATTAACATGGCAAGAGGTGCAACACTATAAAACTACCTATCTAGGCAAGTTTAAATGAGGTCGGAAACAACAAACAACAATTCCGGAAAATCCCCATATGCAAATTATGAATTTGGTACTGTTCTGCCGTAAAACATATTTTTAATGTTGTTAAACAGTAAAACAAAGTGCACCAAGTTAATCTATGCATTTTTCCACCCATTTACATATAAAGTTTATTAAAATTGGAGTTATGGTTATTTAGTTATGAAATAAATCATTTTAACATGGCACTTATGCAAAAATAAAGCAAACAGCAAGTTTAAGCATTTTAAACATGGATGAAAGTGGCATAATGTGAAACTAGATGAAATTCTAAGCATTTTACATATATGACATGATCTATTTGGATGCATGGATATTTAGCTATGCATAATTCAAAATGATGGCATTTCTGAAAATATGCATGCACTGGATATGTGACAAAATCACAGAATGAAAAAAAACGTCTACGGGCCGAATGCAACGCACTATGCAAAGCCCAAGATGGACATGGCCGAAAATGGGTGAGTGTGTGTGAGCAAAAATTAAAAGGAGACAGTGCAGAAAAAGGGTCCCCTGGGATTCGAACCCTAGACCTGCTGGAAAGATGCACACTCTGAAGACCACTGGGATACAAGTGGTATGGTGATAAGACAGGGGCTAGGCCCTACATGAAGAAGAATAAGGGCTTGATCTGGGTGAGCCAAAATTGGTGCAAAAAGATGTTGGCGTGGGGATTTGATCCCTGGTTGTCTGGGTGCGAACCTGCTAGTCTAGCCAGTAGCAACAGAAGAGAACCTGAGATAATTTGCAGACAGAAGCTAATTGAACCAACAGTTCGAGCGAACCTGCCTCGAGAAAAAATAACAGAAACAAGAAGAAAAAGAAATAGGGGCGCCTGGGATTTGATCCCGAGACCCCTTGGATACGTCAAAGCGCTGTTAACCAGATGGGCTACTATAGAACTCTGCTAAGAAATGCCTTATGGTAGAGATGAATGTCCTGGCGTTGATCTGACAAAACAGAAAACGGGATCAGAGATGGCTCGTACGCAGGGTGGACATGGCCGGCACCGGGAGCCAACACCAGCGGCTGCAGGTCGTCGGCGGGGCTGCGGAAACATACATGGGTGCGCGCGTGCAGGTGTGGAAGCGTGGGTGTACGTGCAGTGCATTTGTGGGTGCAGCAAGGGGCGGCCATGTGCAAGAGTTCAGAGATCACGACCATGGTTGTTGGCTGGAACAGATACATTGCAAGGAGGGGGCGTGGGGCTTGCTTGAGCTCGCGAGCGTGTGCTGCGGAGGTGCTGATGCTTGTGCGAGAGAGGATCCAGAGCGGGGGCGAAGCGCGAGGAACCGCGGCGACTACTGTAATTACACAACAAAATTCAGAACTCGTCGGAGCACCGAGAACACGAGGATGGCATGGATCTAGCGACGACTCCGGCGGTCTAATCGCAATGGAGAAGATCAGGGTTGGGGTTGGGTATACCTAGTATACCTGTGACATGAGGATGCATCCGGGAACGCAAAATATCGACGGAGACAAGGCGAGGAACTCCGGTGGACTTGCTGTCCGTGAAGAAGACGATGTAGAGGACGAAGAGGATGTCGGGGAAGGCGTCCTCCGGCTCGGATCGGCATCATAACGGACTCGGGGAGGCTCTGCGGTGCTCGGGGTCGACGGAGTGGAGGCCGGCGATGCTCCTACTCCGGTGATGAGCTCTTGCTTGGGCCGGCCATGGTGGCTGCATGGAGGAGATGGAGCAGGGTGGAGCTGCCCTCCTAGCTGGCGGCGGCGGAGGAGATCGAGAGGGAAAAAGGGAAACCCTAGGGTGAGGCTGCTGGCTTAAAAGGAGGGGATAAGACGGAGCGCCCTCGGCGTCCGTGAAGCTCACGGCGCGAGCGCGAGCGCTCTGTCTCTGGAACAGAGACGGCGACGCAACGGGGCAGGTGGCCATGAACAGAGTTGGGCCAGATGGGCTGCGCTGGAGCTGCTACTAGGCTTGGTTGGGCTGCGGGTGAGGGGAAAGGCCCAAGTGGCTGCACTGGGAGGGCTTTCCTTTCCTTCTTAATTCTGTAAAGTTGAAATTAGCAGCTGAAGAAAAGGAAAATATCAGGGAGGCATGAAATGAATTTGGCAAATATAAGAGTATCCTCATGCTCCAGGAATTATGCTCTATTGGATAAAATTCGTTTGGACTTTTTAGAGGTAGAAAAATAATTCAAGTTTGAATTAGATTCAAACTTGAGCCATTTTTGGACCCAACCAAAACATCTTCAAATGAGCTGAAAATTGCCAGAGGGGTTAACGGCAAGGTGTAGGGTTTGCAGGAAAAGAAGGAACATTTTCTGGACAGGGAAAATGTCACATGAAAATAAATGTAATAAAGAAGAAAGGAGAAGTTTGAATGGAATAGAAACTTGGGTGAACTTGACGAATGGTCGCTGGTATGAGCATGTTGCATGAGTGAGGTGGAGATAAGAAGAAAAAGGGGGGAGGGGGTTCCCAGAAGATCACACAACAAGATTTCAAGATGCAAACCAAGGCATGATGCTCATGATGCAAATGCAACAACAATGACATATGCAATATCATGAAGCATAGAACAAAGCAAGGATGGTGCAATGCAATATAATATAAGATGAGCATGACGCAAGAAGCCAAAATGACAAGGCACTCGACAAGATCATGGCATAACATATATGAATGAAATATGCAAAACAATTATGATAATGCAACAAACATAATGAACTCACGTCACTAACTAAAACAAATGGAAGGGCAACTGAAACATCGGTCTCGGGGCGTTACAACTCTCCTACACTAACAGAAGATCTCGTCCCGAGATCTTAGGAACAAGAAGGAAGGAAAAGGGGTGAGTGAAACAAGAACTCAAGAGAAGAAGCAAAGAATCGAGAGCACTCGAGAAGAAGAGAGGAACGACGAGAATGACGAGAATCGAAAGCTCACGGAATCAGATAGACTATGAAACCACTCCGGTTAGAACGAGATAAGAAACGAGGAAGACTGACAGGATTTAGGCAGCACTCCGGCTGAAAATGGAAGGATTAGAACATGAACTTCACAAGATGGGATGGCACTTGATGAGATGAACAACGCAATGCCTCCGGAAGAATTGAAAGAATGGAAGGAAAAGAACTTAGAAGGAAGGGTTGAACGGAGTTCTTGAGAAAATGAACAACGAAAGAATAAGCTTGTTATGGACTTATGAAAAACAACTCGAAACTTGAGGTGAAATTATACCACAACCAAATGCTTGAATATCTGAGAAGAAAGAAGAAATGCAAAACTCCACTTCAAAGGAATACGGAGAATTAATTGCACTTCGAGATGCGAGAAGAAAATATGCTTGAATTTCTCCAACAATTTCTTGATGAACTCTTGAAGAGTGAATTAAATCATGAAGAACCACCATGAAGAGCTCCGATGAAAGAAGGATGATGAGATAGAATGAAGGAAGAAAGACTAAGATAAGCCTTGCGATGACTTAGATGGGGGTTTCGACGAGATGGCCGAGGAAATTTGAACTCCGGAAAAGAAAAGACGAAAAGACTTCGAACTAAAATTTATTCATCAAGAACAAACTCCAAAGGAAGGAATTACTCACTAGGATGAAATACGAATAAGATTTATTGTATGCTTATCCTTCATCAAATTTAATTTATGATACACGAATTTTGCATACTACTTATTCTTGTTGAAAAGGATTAAGGGGGATACAGCGCAAAACTTGAGAAAGTCTTCATGAACCACCAGTAGGATTGAAAAGAACGAATGAATTAATATGATAAACAAAGAAAAAGGATCTTGAACGAACCACCGTAAGAATTAAAAATGAAAGTAGCAAAGGCACTATTCACCGGGAAGAATTTGAAAACGAATGAAGATACTTGAGGGGATTTAGATACATGAGAACGAAGAGATCATGAACTAATTAGAGGATATTTGAGCGATGCACCGGAAGAATTCGAGAACGATAGCTACATGCTGAGAATGAAGAATTATGACATGATGGCCTTCGGAGGAAAGAAATGGAAACAACTCATGAAATGCTTCGGATGGGTGAAAAGAATTGTCACAATCAAAACAATTACGAGAGGATGGTATAAAGTTTGAACTACGCATCTTTGGAAGAAAGGATAAGGACTGAAGAGAAACTCTTCTTAGGTCTTCAAATGAGGAGAAAGACGAGGAGAAACACCACCATGACTTGTTGAGATACTCCGGGAGAATGAAAAAAAAGAAGGATTGAACCAAAGATGAAAAGAATTTCGAAGCGATTTTGGAGATGGCATCTCACTGATGAAATTTCAATCTTACGTCAAACCTTGAAATAGGATTTGAGAATAGCTCCGGGAAATTAGAATAGTCAGATAAGATCCTGGGAAAAGACCTGTGGGTTAGGGCCCACTCAAGAGAAACACCGTTGAAACAATTTTAAAGAGAGATTGCACCGGTAGAATAAAATGACTTGAATGAGATAATAATCTCAAAATAGCTTGAACGGATTGAGAATGGAAACACAAGTCTTGTGAGATATCTTCAACACTCCAGAACAAATGAATAGGAAGAAGTGAATGACTAAGAGGTGCATCGGCATGAGAAAGCATTTGCCACGAGGAAAGGAATATGATCAACACGGAAAGCTTCAATTGGATCCACCAGAGAAGAAAATAATGAAGAATGATGAACTCAAAGCTCCGTTGGTATCTTCCTGAGAATCACCGGATAAGAACATTGACGGGGAAAGAATGGAGAAACTTGACATCCATAAGATGGATAATTGATTAAGATATCTGAGTCCTTGAAGAAAAGGGTGGGAGGGCGGGAAAACAAAGGCAACTTGGGGAAGATGGAAGAAACGGCGTTGAGAAAACTTATAATTGATCTCACAAGTGTTGAAATGATTGGATCCACTTGAAGAGAATCACGCTGGTTGGAAAAGAATTAACATGAAGACCTCGATGATCAAGAAGGATTAGTATTCACATCGCAATATGAGAACACCAACTGAAAGGTATGGAATCAACACTTGACTTTGAAGCAACTCGAATACCACAAGTAAAACAAAACAAAGTATTGGCTTGCAGAATAAGCAGGAACAAATACATATGATAGAGATTTACCCAATCCCATATCATGCATCTGTCGGAAAGATATTCTAGGAGCTACTTGAATTCCCACCTATAAAATTCCCGAAACTTTCTGGTTATGCAATCTGGTGTTGGGGATACAGGGGAAGCAATATATCTCACCCAAACTAACAATACCTACATCCAGCTGTATCCATCCATCAACACATAACCAAGAAACCTTCAGAAATCGTGTACCTCAACCTTTGAAAAGCATCCGTTATACGAGTTATGGCAATACTCCCGAACTCCCGCCCCAGTATTGGGTGGCGTCGAGGTTATCTCACCAACAACTGCATAAAAGAGATTTTCGATGTCGGCAAAACTCAGGTATTCCAGAACTGCAACGATAAAATTGTGACGACAACACCTCGGAGCTCAACTCCCCGGGTCACTGCCACATAAAAGACAGGAGGCACCAAGAACAATGTTCTCGTCACAAAACCATCGCAACGATTCCAAGATACCCACGTGATCCTAATTTTTTTTTGTGAAATTTGATGAGAGGAAAGTCAAAACATCTACGTCAGGAGACCGCAACAGAGCGACGAAGGGGGCTAAGGAGTAAAAAGAATCCTACTCTTCGATATATATAATCCTAAGACTCAAAATAGTTTTCTTCTAGAATCAACGACGGCCAACAATCAAGGGGGCTCCTATGGTCGGTCGAGGCTCTGATACCAACTTGTCATGCCCAATATGCGATACTATCCTAAAGAGACTCGAAGGTCCCACCAAGGATAGAACATCATATTGAAATGCTTTTGCAAGGTGGATATCATTACATCAACATTACATAATAGATGGGGATACATACATAAGGCATACAATGCCACAAGAATACAACATCATCTTACATAAGAGCATCATCCGACTACGGATGAAACACAAACAGAAACTCAAACGACATCCACCCTGCTAGCCCAGGCTGCCGACCTGGAACCTATCCCCTGATCGAAGAAGCAGGAGAAGAACTCAACGCAAGCAAGCATCGCTCTCGCGTCATGTTCATCGCATAACGTGTACCTCCAACTGTTGTTGTAGTAATCTGTGAGCCACGAGGACTCAGCAATCCCATTACCATGGGTATCAAGACTAGCAAAGCTTAAAAGAAAGGAAGGGGTAAAGTGGTGAGGTTGCAGCAGCGACTAAGCATGATATGGTGGCTAACATACGTAAATAAGAGCGAGAAGAGAGCGAAAGGAACGGTCGTGAAGCTAGCAATGATCAAGAAGTGACCCTGAACTCCTACTTACGTCAACCATAACCCAAAGACCGTGTTCACTTCCCGGACTCCGTCGAAAAGAGACCATCATGGCTACACACGCGGTTGATGCGTTTTATTTCAGATCTGGTGTCAAGTTATCTACAACCGGACATTAACAAATTCCCATCCGCCCATAACCGCGGGCACGGCTTTCGAAAGTTTATACCCTGCAGGGGTGTCCCAACTTAGCCCATGATAAGTTCTCGCGATCAACGAAGGATATACCTTCTCCCAGGAAGACCCGATCAGACTCGGAATCCCGGTTTACAAGACATTTCGACAATGGTAAAACAAGACCAGCAAGGCCGCCCGATGTGCCCACAATCCCGATAGGAGCTGCACATATCTCGTTCTCAGGGCAACACCAGATGAGCAATCCGTACAACTAAAACCAGACCTCAAGTTTCTTTGAGGGGGCGCTGCAAAGGGCTCTAGTTCGGACAAACACTTAGACAAGCATTGGCCTGGGGGGGCTAAAATAAAGATGACCCTCGGGTTGGCCGACCCAAGGGAAGGGTATAGGTGGTGGTGAGGCAAATGGTAAAACCAAGGTTGGGCCTTGCTGGAGGAGTTTTATTCAAAGCAAACTGTCAAGGAGGTCCCATAAATCACCCAACCGCGTAAGGAACGTAAAATCCGGGAACATAACACCGGTATGACGGAAATTAGGGCGGCAAGAGTGGAACAAAACACCAGGCATAAGGCCGAGCCTTCCACCCTTTACCAAGTATATAGATGCATTAATTAAATAAGAGATATTGTGATATCCCAACATAATCCTGTCCATCATGGAGCAATCTTCAACTTCACCTGCAACTAACAACGCTATAAGAGGGGCTGAGCAAAGCGGTAACATAGCCAAGCAACGGTTTGCTAGGAAAGGTGAAAAGGTTAGAGGCTGACATGGCAATTTGGGAGGCTTGAAGAGCCAAAGATAGGCAGCACAGCATAGCGATAGAACGAAGCAACTAGCATGGCAATGGTAGTAGTGAGATCCAGGGTAACGGTCATCTTGCCTGGAATCCCGCTAGGAAGAAGAACGAGTCCATGAAGAAGACGAACGGGAGTAGTCGAACGAATCCTCACAACTCCGGAATGAAACCGAAGCTAACGAGAGAAGCAAACCGGAAAGAAGCAAACAACATAGTAAACACTCAAGCATAACCATGACATGATGCACAAACAAGTATGATGCATGTCCGGTTTAATGAGTCATGGCATGGCAACGTGCAACAAACAATACTACAATTTAAGTGGAGCTCAATATGCAACGAGTTGCATATTGATGAAACACCACATCCAATTATTTAATTCACTCTCGTTTATGCTACCCAACAATATTAAATGTTATTAACATGGCAAGAGGTGCAACACTATAAAACTACCTATCTAGGCAAGTTTAAATGAGGTCGGAAACAACAAACAACAATTCCGGAAAATCCCCATATGCAAATTATGAATTTGGTACTGTTCTGCCCTAAAACATATTTTTAATGTTGTTAAACAGTAAAACAAAGTGCACCAAGTTAATCTATGCATTTTTCCACCCATTTACATATAAAGTTTATTAAAATTGGAGTTACGGTTATTAAATTATGAAATAAATCATTTTAACATGGCACTTATGCAAAAATAAAGCAAACAACAAGTTTAAGCATTTTAAACATGGATGAAAGTGGCATAATGTGAAACTAGATGAAATTCTAAGCATTTTACATATATGACATGATCTATTTGGATGCATGGATATTTAGCTATGCACAATTCAAAATAATGGCATTTTTGAAAATATGCATGCACTGGATATGTGACAAAATCACAGAATGAAAAAAAAACCGTCTACGGGCCGAATGCAACACACTGTGCAAAGCCCAAGATGGACATGGCCCGAAATGGGTGAGTGTGTGTGAGCAAAAATTAAAAGGAGACAGTGCAGAAAAAGGGTCCCCTAGGATTCGAACCCCAGACCTGCTGGAAAGATGCACACTCTGAAGACCACTGGGATACAAGTGGTATGGTGATAAGAGAGGGGGCTAGGCCCTACATGAAGAAGAATAAGGGCTTGATCTGGGTGAGCTAAAATTGGTGCAAAAAGATGTTGGCGTGGGGATTTGATCCCTGGTTGTCTGGGTGCAAACCTGCTAGTCTAGCCAGTAGCAACAGAAGAGAACCTGAGATAATTTGCAGACAGAAGCTAATTGAACCAACAGTTCGAGCAAACCTGACTGGAAAAAAAATAACAGAGACAAGAAGAAATAGAAACAGGGGCGCCTGAGATTTGATCCCGAGACCCCTTGGATACGTCAAAGCGCTGTTAACCAGATGGGCTACTATAGAACTCTGCTAAGAAATGCCTTATGGTAGAGATGAATGTCCAGGCGATGATCTGATGAAACAGAAAACGGGATCAGAGATGGCTCGTACGCAGGGTGGACATGGCCGGCACCGGGAGCCAACACCAGCGGCTGCAGGTCGCCGGCGGGGCTGCGGAAACATACGTGGGTGCGCGCGTGCAGGTGTGGAAGCGTGGGTGTACGTGCAGTGCATTTGTGGGTGCAGCAAGGGGCGGCCGTGTGCAAGAGTTCAGAGATCACGACCATTGTTGTTGGCTGGAACAGATACATTGCAAGGAGGGGGCGTGGGGCTTGCTTGAGCTCGCGAGCGTGTGCTGTGGAGGTGCTGATGCGTGTGCGAGAGAGGATCCAGAGCGGGGGCGAAGCGCGAGGAACCGCGGCGACTACTGTAATTACACAACAAAATTCAGAACTCGTCGGACCACCGAGAACACGAGGATGGCATGGATCTAGCGACGACTCCGGCGGTCTAATCGCAATGGAAAAGATCAGGGTTGGGGTTGGGTATACCTAGTATACCTGTGACATGAGGATGCATCCGGGAACGCAGAATATCAACGGAGACGAGGCGAGGAACTCCGGTGGACTTGCTGTCCGTGAAGAAGACGAAGTAGAGGACGAAGAGGACGTTGGGGAAGGCGTCCTCCGGCTCAGATCCGCGTCAGAACGGACTCGGGGAGGCTCTGCGGTGCTCGGGGTCGACGGAGTGGAGGCCGGCGATGCTCCTACTCCGGTGATGAGCTCTTGCTTGGGCCGGCCATGGTGGCTGCATGGAGGAGATGGAGCGGGGAGGAGCTGCCCTCCTAGCTGGCGGCAGCGGAGGAGATCGAGAGGGAAAAAGGGAAACCCTAGGGTGAGGCTACTGGCTTAAAAGGAGGGGGATAAGACGGCGCGCCCTCGGTGTCCGTGAAGCTCACGGCGCGAGCGCGAGCGCTCTGTCTCTGGAACAGAGACGGCGACGCAACGGGGCAGGTGGCCGTGAACAGAGTTGGGCCAGGTGGGCTGCGCTGGATCTGCTACTAGGCTTGGTTGGGCTGCGGGTGAGGGGAAAGGCCCAAGTGGCTGCACTGGGAGGGCTTTCCTTTCCTTCTTAATTCTGTAAATTTGAAATTCGCAGCTGAAGAAAAGGAAAATGTCAGGGAGGCATGAAATGAATTTGGCAAATATAAGAGTATCCTCATGCTCCAGGAATTATGCTCTATTGGATAAAATTCGTTTGGACTTTTTAGAGGTCGAAAAATAATTCTAGTTTGAATTAGATTCAAACTTGAGCCATTTTTGGACCCAACCAAAACATCTTCAAATGAGCTGAAAATTGCCAGAGGGGTTAACGACAAGGTGTAGGGTTTGCAGGAAAAGAAGGAACATTTTCTGGACAGGGAAAATGTCACATGAAAATAAATGTAATAAAGAAGAAAGGAGAAGTTTGAATGGAATAGAAACTTGGGTGAACTTGACGAATGGTCGCTGGTATGAGCATGTTGCATGAGTGAGGTGGAGATAAGAAGAAAAAGGGGGGAGGGGGGTTCCCAGAAGATCACACAACAAGATTTCAAGATGCAAACCAAGGCATGATGCTCATGATGCAAATGCAACAACAATGACATATGCAATATCATGAAGCATAGAACAAAGCAAGGATGGTGCAATGCAATATAATATAAGATGAGCATGATGCAAGAAGCCAAAATAACAAGGCACTCGACAAGATCATGGCATAACATATATGAATGAAATATGCAAAACAATTATGATAATGCAACAAACATAATGAACTCACGTCAATAGCTAAAACAAATGGAAGGGCAACTGAAACGTCGGTCTCGGGGCGTTACATGGGGCCACCCATGAGATAGCCCAATCAGAGTGGCCGGGAGAGTGTCGTGGCAATGCAGGGGTTTTGTTGGAATGTCATTGGTCCACCCGAATGGGAGTGCGAGGCCATGGGTTCCTTGGTGTGGGTACAGTGCGCTACCTCTTCACAGTGTATTAAATCTATCGATAGCCGAGTCCACGGTTACGGACACGCTCGAAAGTAGGTCACACCATGGGTCAACGTTTTAAATAAACCTTGCACACTAAAATAACATGGCACTGTTGAAAAGATGTTGGTTAAAGAACCATGTTGGTGTTGATGACCAAGTTGTTGGTTCGTTTGTGATCCAAGAATGATCACCGTTTGGTTACGTGGTAACCCGTTGGTAAGCAAGTCCGTGGGACTTGAGGCAAGAGATTCTGGTTCACTTCATTCATAGAATGATATTGCATTGATGATTAAATTTGTTAATACCATGATATTGTTTGTCATTATGTTTATGCTTGTTGTGAGCTTGCAAGTACATTCAATGTACTGACCTGGCATGTCATGCCAGATTTCAGGAAAGGTTCGTTGGAACGGAGTACTGTTCGAGTCTAGATCGTGTCCACATCGGTGTCCCTATGCTATGGAGTCACGCTTCGCCGTCGTTCTCCTGCCGCATAGTTATCATGATCGAGGCCCTCCTTATGTTCATTAAATAATGTACATAATGTTCAGCCGCACCGTGTGTGCCGCTTGGCCTCCTAACTTGTCTTAATATGAACTATGTTCTGCTGGTATCAATAAAGCGGTTTTATTTTGTGTCAAGAGGTTGTGCATTGCCAGAAGACATGGTCTCTGGGCTGACAATGCAACGTAAACCGGTTGCTCTGAGCCGGGGTGCCACAACACTTGGTATCAGATCCGCGCTGACTGTAGGACACGCTAGACTCCCACCGTGTTACTGGACGTTAGTTAGCGTAAAAGTTGAGTGACGACAGTATTTTCAGCTGGTTGTTGCTTTGCATGTACTTGGTTGTTTTATTTCTAACCTACTAATGGATGTGAGTGTAGATGGCTCCGGTGCTGTATCCATGCCAGTTGCAGCTGATGTCGTACACGTCGCCCCATCTCCTTCGCAACGTGTGGCGTCGACTGTATCCTCACGGGGACGACCCAGTCTATGGTGTGTACCGGGAGCGTCTGTCAGATTCAGTATATGAGTATCACGCCGTGGTTACTCTGCGTACCAGTTCATCTTCCACCTCTTACACTCACACTTCCAGGCGCAATTACGCTTCTACCGCTTCTCAGGTTGTCCAGTTCGCTGCATTTGAGGTCCTCGTCGAGCTACGCTATAACGAGGTCCAAATGTAGAACCATACAGGTTTCTACTACTATCCCTCCCTGCACAACAATGGTTGTGTTCGTTTTCCTACCATTAATCCGGAGTCCGATAGTACTGCTAGCCGCCTTTCTCGATACATTACTGCTAGCTACCTGCTGATCCACGAGCTGGCTCGAGAGCTGACTCATGCCCGTGTTGCTATAGCCGCTACTAGAGCTGTCACTACTACATCGTCTATGGGATTCACTCCTTATCTTCCGTCCAGTTCTAGCTCACCAGTTTCACCAGTTGCTCCCCCGAGTAGCTGGGGCCCCTCGACTATGAACCCTCTTAGTGCTCCTGCTGAGTGGGTTTCCCTTCTCGCCACCCCTGTAGCCCTGATGCTTCAGCCTCACCCTACACCTGCTCATGAGGGAGAGCCCTCGAGACAGCGCCGTCGTGTTACATTTAACCCGGAGGTCGTGGTTAACACAGCCAGTTCAGGATCCGAGTCCAATTCAGGAGAGGACACCGCATCACCAGCAGAGCGTTAGAGTGCTCGAGTATTTGCAGTTATCAGGATGATGTACGGATGTAGTCGTATGAGTCATGATGTTCCGTTCGATGTATGAGAGTAGTTGAACTTGTTATGTCACTTATGTACGGGTCTATGTATAATTATTTTGGACTTTCTCTTATTCGATGGATTTCCTTCAGACTTTTGCTTTCTTTCGGGTTTCTGTCGCTAGCTTTTCCCCGCTGTGCTTTCTTCTTGGATGCTGCTCATCTCGATCGTGTTATCTTGCGAAAAACAATAGGATGACGCGGGGAGGCAGCAGTAGTGACGCTCGTGAGGCTACCCCTGTTCGTCGTTCCGCACGACAGGTAGGACACTCCCCCGAACCGTACGTTCCACCACCGCCTCCACCGCCAAATCCACCCTCCACCGAGCAAATTCTCCGTATGTTTGAAGAAAGGCGAATTCATATCTGCTTGAAATGTTGAGAAGTGTGCAAGCTATGGTTGGAGAGAATGGAAATCAGAACGGTCATCCCTCCAAATTGTCAGACTTTCAGAGAACCAACCCTCCCAGTTTCAGTCGGGTTACTGATCCATTGGATGCAGACGATTGGTTGCGAACTATTGAGAAGAAACTTGAGATTGCCCGTACTGATACAAATGACAAAGTCCCATTTGCAACCCATTATCTGGAAGGCGCTGCTGCAATATGGTGGGAAAATGAAAAAGCTATGTGGCCTGCCGATGAAGAAATCGCATGGGTAAAATTCAAGGATCGGTTCCGTAAATATCATATTCCTGCTAGAGTTATGAAGGTCAAGCAGGGTGAATTCCTCGCGCTCCTCCAAGGGAGTCAGTCTGTGAGTGAATATTTGAATAAGTTCAATCATTTGGCCCGCTATTCTCTTTATGATGTGGCCACCGAAGAAAGGAAGATTGACCGTTTTCTTGGAGGGCCAAATCAACATCTCCGATGCACCCTCAGCATGTTTCATTTCACCGATTTCCAAACTTTGGTAAACAAGGCCCTCATTGCTGAGAGGGAGCACAAAATGATACACGACAACAAGCCTTCAAATAATGATCACAAGCGCAAGTTTGAGCCAAGGAAGGAGGTTCAGCCTATGCAAAAGGCTCGTACCTGGCAGCAACCACAAGTAGAGTACAAGCCCAATTGGCAGCAGAATATCAACAAGGCCCCTACGCAAGTCAAGAATATTGTAACCAACCCGGTGCGAGAAGAATGCCAGCGCAACAATTCCTATTTCAGTTGTGGGCAAACAGGACAATATGCCAGACAGTGTCCCAAGGGCGGCAATAATAATCCTCCATTCAGGCCACAAGTCAATTATATTGGGGCATATCTGTCCAGGAAAACATCACCGGCCACGTCCACACCCTCTTCACAGACGAAGCCCAAGAAAACCCCAAAGTCGTCATTGGTATGTTTTCAGTTAATAGCATACCTGCCATAATTTTATTTGACTCTGGCTTCCCACTCTTTTATTTCACGGAGTTTTGCTGCCCAAAACAATTTTCCTTGTTTGATTTTAAGCAAGAATATGCTGGTACAATCCCCGGGATCTTTGCTCAGAAGCAATCTGGTCTGCCATGATCTGGAAATAAATATCAACAGGGTCCACTTTCCTACTTCTTTGATAGTCATTGAGTCTGTTAAGCCAGACATCATTTTGGGAATGAATTGGTTGACACAATACCAAGTCTGTATTAACTGTGCAACCCGAGAAGTCACCTTGACCAGTCCAGAAGGACAAGCTACAAAATTCCATGCCCGCAGGAGCATACCACAGAAGGAAATGGTTTTTGCCGCTATGGCTGAGTTGGAATTAATTCCGGTAGTCAGTGAATTTCCTGATGTATTCCCAGAAGATCTGCCAGGCATGCCACCAGACCGCGAGCTCGAGTTTGCAATCGATCTTGTGCCTGGAACTGCACCGTTATACAAAAAGTATTACCGAATGTCATCATCAGAATTAGTGGAGCTAAAGAAACATCTTGATGAGATGCTCCAAAAAGGTTATATCTGTCCTAGTTCCTCACCATGGGAATCACCTGCTACATTCGTGGATAAGAAAGATGGAAGTCTCCATATGTGTGTAGATTACCGTTAGCTGAATGATGTCACCATCAAAAACAAATATCCACTACCCCAGGATTAATTACTTATTTGATCAACTAAGTGGGGCCAAAGTATTCTCCAAAATTGATTTGAGGACAGGATACCACCAACTCAAGATTAAAAAGGAGGATATTCCTAAGACTGCATTCACTACTCGGTACGGTCTTTATGAATATACTGTTATGTCCTTCGGCCTCACCAATGCCCCTGCTTTCTTCTTGCACATGATGAATAAAGTATTCATGGATTTCCTCGATAAATTTGTGGTGGTTTTTATCGATGATATTCTCATATACTCAACAAGTAAAGAGGAAAACAAAGGACACCTCCGAGCAGTCTTACAAAGACTCCATGACCACCAACTGTACGCCAAGTTCAGTAAGTGTGAGTTTTGGCTCAAGCAAGTTGGATTCCTTGGGCACATAATATCCGTGGAAGGTATAGCCATGGATCCAAGCAAAGTAAAAGTCGTGCTTGATTGGCTGGCACCCACAACAGTGTCTCAAATCCGGAGTTTCCTTGGATTAGCCGGATACTATCGGCGGTTCATTGAAGGTTTCTCTAAAATTGCCAAGCCAATGACAGAGCTTCTAAAAAAGGATAAGGAATTTGAATGGACTGAGGATTGTGAGAAAAGTTTCAACGAGCTGAAAATTAGATTGACCTCAGCCCTGTGTTGACACTTCCAGATATCTACCGCAACTTTGAGGTCTACTGTGATGCTTCTAGACAGGGGCTTGGATGCGTGCTTATGCAAGATGGAAATGTAGTAGCTTATGCCTCTCGTCAGCTGTGACCCCACGAAGGGAACTATCCTACTCATGATCTGGAATTGGCCGCGGTGGTTCATGCTCTAAAAATCTGGAGGCACTACCTCATTGGAAAAAGGTGCCAAATATTTACCAACCACAAAAGCCTCAAGTATATATTCACTCAGCTAGATTTGAATCTCCATTAATGCAGATGGCTTGAGTTAGTCAAGGACTATGACATTGGAATTAGTTACCACCCGGGTAAGACCAACATGGTGGCCGACGCACTCAGCAGAAAGCCCGTCGGTTTAAATGCCATGCTAGCCAACATGCCTTCCGAACTCCAAGCAGAAATTGCTTAGCTCAACCTGGTCATTGTTGAAGCTGGTCTTGCTAATATTATG
The DNA here is from genome assembly GCF_002162155.2 of Triticum dicoccoides. Lineage (NCBI taxonomy): Eukaryota > Viridiplantae > Streptophyta > Magnoliopsida > Poales > Poaceae > Triticum > Triticum dicoccoides. Next base: position 272,397,152 of record NC_041385.1, on the reverse strand, counting down.
GAAATTACTCCTACCCTCGAGGATGAGATTCGCAAGGCCCAACAAGATGATCTAGTCTTACAAAAATATGTCAAGCACATGCTAGAAGGACAGACCACAGATTTTTCCAAGGACCATCTAGGTACACTGCGGTTCCGCGAAAGGATTTGTGTACCAAATCAAGAAGGTTTAAGGAAGAAAATACTATCCGAAGAACATGAATCCTCGTATTCTATCCACCCCGGAAGTACTAAAATGTACGAAGACCTTCGCCAAATATTCTAGTGGGATGGGAGGAAGAAAGACATAGCATATTTTGTGGCTTGCTGCCACATATGCAGTAAAGTAAAGGCAGAACACCAGAAACAAGCAGGACTCCTCCGACCGTTACCCATTCCACAATGGAAGTGGGATGACATCTGCATGGATTTTATCACCGGGCTACCAAAAACTCAGCGAGGCAATGACGCGGTATGGGTTATACTGGATATGTTAACCAAGGTAGTGCATTTCATTCGCATCAGAAACACATATTGTGCTGATCAACTCGCACAATTATATATGTCCAGAACAGTCAGTTTACATGGCGTTCCTCGATCGATCACTTCTGACCGGGGATCCCTATTTACCTCTGCTTTCTGGTCTCGTCTCCATCAAGCCTTGGGAACATCACTGAAATATAGTATCGCCTACCATCCTCAGACCGATGGGGAGACTGAACGAGTAAACCAAATAATGGAAGATATGCTACGAGCATGTGCCTTGGCCCAAGGGCCTAAGTGGGAAGACTGTCTGCTGTATGCTGAGTTCTCCTACAACAACAGTTTCCAGGCTAGTTTAAAGCTGTCACCATATGAGGCTTTGTATGGCCGTAAGTGCCGCATCCCGCTGAATTGGTCTCAAACCGGGGATAGTTGTCTCTTTGGAACAAAACTCATGATGGAAGCTGAAAGACAAGTACAAGAAATCAGAGACCGTCTGGGACTGGCCAAATCCCGACAAAAGAGCTATTATGATGCAAAGCACCGACAGGTCAGTTTCGAGCCCGGAGAACAAGTGTACCTCAGAGTCACTCCTATGAAGGGCATAAAATGGTTTCAGACTCGCGAAAAATAGGCACCCAGGTTTATTGGTCCATTTCCGGTTATGTCCAGAGTGGGTACTGTTGCATATCAGTTAGAGCTGCCGCCAGAATTGTCAGAAGTGCACAACGTGCTTCATGTCTCCCAGTTAAGACGATGCATATCACCGCCCGAGAAAAGGACTGCTATGACAGAAATAGAATTGGCTAAGTATTTAACATATGAAGAGAGACCATTAAGAATTTTGGATGAGATGGAAAGGGTCACATGGAGCAAGACGAGAAAATTTTACAAGGTCCAGTGGGAGCATCATACAGAGGCAGAAGCAACCTGGGAGCACGAAGAATTTCTAAAGGCAAATTATCCGGAATTGTTTTCCTGAGCAACCGAATCTCGATGACGAGATTCATCCTAAGTGGGGGAGGTTTGTTACAGCCTGGTTTTTGCCCTCTTCTCTCTTTTGGTTTTCAGTTGGGCTTTGATTTGAATTTTGAATTTGAGTCATTTCAGTTGGACTTAAAACACTTGGGCATCTCCATGGCTTTCACACAAGTGGCTCACTCCTCCTCCAAACCATCATTTCCTCTCTGTCCTACCTCAAAATAATGCCATGGATATTTTTCTTTAATGAAAAATATTCATTTTCCTCTCAAAAACCTTAATCAGAAACTTGTGCTCCAAAGACACCCCTATTTTTCTTGCCCACAAAAATCTGAGAAAATTCTCAAAAATCCTTTGAACCCTAGGGCACCTTCCTGAGAAAAAATATCACACCACTTTTTGGAATATTTTTGCTACAGAAAATATTTTCTGTTCTGGCCAGAAATGGTGGTTTCTATAGCAACTACCATTTTACTTCCTCCATTGGTGCTGCATTTTCTTGTGCATCACTACCCTCCTAACTCACTGCTACACACCAAAGCACAGCTCCCAACTCCCAGTCGTTTAACAACATCAACCTCTCAAAGATACTGTCCAGTAACTTGCAGTGAAGTAAAAATCTTGTTCACTGCGCCTGAGCTCAAACCAAAGTATGGTAACACCTATATCTACCACAAACAACATGCCAGACATAAAGTTTAGGATTAGGTCGGCCTGAGGTCAGAGTTCATGCGGTGACCACGTTTCACCAAGCGTGCTGGCATGCAGACGGCACGCTCTACATCACGCCCGAGCCTCTGTTGCTCGCGTGATCGCTTCCCCACCTGCCAAACCCTGCCACCATCATCGTCCTGACGCCATTTACTTCACCCTGGGGCTTGCTGATGCCGGAACTCGCCGTAGCGAGCACGGGCGCGGTCCGGCCAACCCAACAGTGCGTCATGCAATGTGTTCGTCGCCTTCTCCTCGCTCTTGTGCTCGTCTCTGCGCGCCCATAGTTCCCGCGTGAGCTGCCTCGCTTTCCCCCTCTCTCACTGACGCCGCTCATCGTCGGGCACAGCGTCCAAGTGTCCTCCGGCGGAGCCCGAGCACCTCCCATCGCTCGGCTATAAATAGAGACCTCCCCAGCCTCCTCGAGCCTCATCCACTCCTCACACGCCCTCCACAAACCTGTAGAAAGCCGTGGCCCGGCCGGGCAGGCCTCGGGCTGCCGTCCCTGAGCTCGAGCTTGCCGGCAATCCCATCTGTCCGTCCGCACCACTCCAGCCCCTCCCAAGCTCAGGCGACCCTTCCAGGGCCCCTGCCGTGCCTCGGTGGTGCCGTTCTGCCCGGTTGGAGCTCCTTGTGCCGCCTCCAGTCGTCTTCAACTCCGGCAACCACTGCCTTCTGTCGCCGCTAGAGAGGTCGTTTCCGATGCCGTCTGATGACCCCTAGCTAACCTAAGGGTATAGGCAGGTGCGCCTCCGTCCCCTATTTTGATCCCTCCCTCTAGTTTTGGCCAAGGAGCTCTCCTCGCTGGCGTGTGCTCTGGCGAAGCCCCGTCGCCCTCTGTCTCCTTCTCCCCTCCCCCTCACCTAACTAGCAGGGCCAGCTAGTAGCCACTCTGTACGCGCCCAAAGCGGTACGAGTGGAGGCGCCCCGTGGGTTTATGCCTTCGACTTCATACACCCCCCCCCAGTTCTGTTTATTTAAATTCAGAATTTACATAACACTTCAAACATCCACAAGTTTTTAACCATAAGTCCAAATGACTTGACTCTTGTTGCATTGGTTTCTTTATGAAAATCTCAAGCAGCACACCAAAGGTGGGATTTTTCCCTGCTGCCTAGATTTTCTGGTAAATTTCAGAAAGGTTCTTGATGTTTTCTTTTTGTGTTTATAATTGTTTTCAGAAGGTGGATCTAGTCTTGAGGATCACCAGGGAGAGTGTGACCCTCATCTGCACTAAGGCAAGCCACAACAACATCTTGATGGTACCATTGCAATATTTGTGATTTATTTTCAACTTTAATGGTTAATTAGTTCATGCATTTAAATCACATAGTTAAATAATTATTTTGATTCTGTTGCAAGCTTATTCATGTGGATATGTTTTTTGACAGAAAGTTAGGAGTTAACTAAGCTAGTGTTAAGTTATTATAAGTGATGATAGTCTTTGGAGAAATAATTGGCTATTGAAAATGGACTAGTTTGAATAATATTTTCTTGAGTAAGAAAATGATTATGCTAAGTTATTGCCATAATTACTTGCTGCATAAAGATGACCAGAAAAGTGCCATGAGGTTCTGAACTATTTAGTGCTTGATATAAGTTGACCCGGTAAGATTCTGATGATTAGTGAAACATGTTATATGAGTTCATTTTCATGGCATGGCATGACACCGATCATTTTTATTTTAAGTTGAACCTGATAATAAATCAACTTGAACATATCATTGATCGGGTCATGGTGGCACTGAATCGAGTATTTCCCAGCGCAACCACATTTGCCTTTATGGGAAGGCCTTTATTCGGTCCGTTGTCATGCCTCTGGTCGGTACCTCCAACGAGGGAAGGTTATGGGCTTGTGATACCCTGACCCGGTAAGCAGACATAACCTTTTGTGTCTGTTGATTTGTTATTATGGTACCTTGTCCCCATTTGGGACCGTTTTGCCACGACGGTGGCCGTTGGTGTCTGGGGTAGACACGGGTCCACCCATGACTTAGCCCAGTGGGGAGTTAGTCGGAGTGGCCGGGAGAGTGTTGTGGCCATGGAGGGGTTTTGTTGGAATGCTGTTGGTCCACCGGAATGGGAGTGCGAGGCCATGGGTTCCTTGGTGTGGGTACAGTGCGCTACCTCTGCAGAGTGTATTAAATCTATCGATAGCCGAGTCCACGGTTACAGACACGCTCGAAAGTAGGTCACACCATGGGTCAACGTTTTAAATAAACCTTGCACACTAAAATAACATGGCACTGTTGAAAAGATGATGGTTAAAGAACTATGTTGGTGTTGATGACCAAGTTTTTGGTCCGTTTGTGATCCAAGAATGATCACCGTTTGGTTACGTGGTAACCCGTTGGTAAGCAAGTCTATGGGACTTGAGGCAAGAGATTCTGATTCACTTCATTCATAGCATGATATTGCATTGATGATTAAATTGGTTAATATCATGATATTGTTTGTCATTATGTTTATGCTTGTTGTGAGCTTGCAAGTACATTCAATGTACTGACCTGGCATGTCATGCCAGATTTCAGGAAAGGTTCGTTGGAACGGAGTGTTGTTCGAGTCTAGATCGTGTCCACATCAGTGTCCCTATGCTATGGAGTCACGCTTCATCGTCGTTCCGCTGCTGCGTAGTTGTCATGATCAAGGCCCTCCTTATGTTCATTAAATAATGTACATATTGTTTAGCCGCACCGTGTGTGCCGCTTGGCCTCCTAACTTGTTGTAATATGAACTATGTTCTGCTAGTATCAATAAAGTGGTTGTATTCTGTGCCAAGAGGTTGTGTGTTGCCAGAAGACATTGTCTCTGGGCTGACAATGCATGGTAAACCGGTTGCTCTGAGCCAGGGTGCCACATGTAATAGCTAGCATCAGAAAATGTAGGGTAAAACAAACAAAAAGCAGCGGAACACATTCTAGTGGCTGATGTGTAATTAAGCATAGAGAACATGAAGCAGTCTGATGGAACCAACAGGTGCCGTCAGAACAACACCATTATCATAAATATAGCATGCAAGAAGTAAAATAGTAGGCAGGGATATCTAGGAAGTACAGTAATACTTAGGAGAAAACTAAAGCATTGTAACTATATGTGCACTGGTTTGTAATTTAGCACGTGTAACATGTTCATTGCTAGAAGTATAGCACTACAGGTGCAAGCAGAATAACGCGTCTCATGAAAAATTGAATGATGCCCTGAAGAAATTCAAAGGTGCAGTGCTTATGCAAAGAAAGTGAACGTAGGCGCCAGCCGTTGGATAATAGTACCTGATTCTGGGTGGCGTATGGGTATTGTTGTCATACTAGATACCTAAGGATCATCGATGGTGCTTGCGTTGCGGTTGAGTTTGGGCCGGCTATCGCCATTGCTAAAGCGGCTCCGGTGCTTCAGTTGCAGCGCCTGTCGACATACAAGAAAGCTCATCTCTGGTAAGTGAACAGTTCCATGATAAAGAAGAAAAAATCGAAGGAGTACAAATTAAAATAACCTAATGATGCTGCGAGTCAGTAAAGCAGGGCCGGTGGAGTTGAATATGGTGTCCGTGGAGCAGGTCCGGTGCGGTGAACGAAGGCATCGGCGGGCGTGGTGTACAGTGTGTTCGGTGAGGCGGATCTATTGCGGTGGACAAGGGCTTGTATGAAGGGCAAGCAATGGGGCGGACGAGGGAGTCAGTGAAGGGCTTACACTGTGGTGGACGAGGGCGCCGGTTAAGCAGATCCGGTGCGGTGGACTATGATGGCGGTCAAGGAGATCTGGAGCCGTGGACAACCCAGTCGCTCAAGCGGCTCCGGTGAAGTGGTGAGTTGGTAGTTGGGGGTTCCAAGGTGCGGAAGGTAGATCCGGTGGGGTGTGAGGTCCACGGCTGCGGTGGAGGACTAGATTCGGGGGCTTGCCATGGTTGGGGTGGTGGGGGTTGGGGAAGGGAAGGGGAGGGGCTCTGGGGATAAATGTTGGGCAAAGAGGGGAAAACAACGGAGTTACCAAAGCAGCCCTTTTCCGTTCATGTGGCAGGGGTAAAACAGGAATATCACAGGGCTAAACTTTCAGGTGCGAGATATTTCGATGTAAGCGTGAAGTTTGAAAGCTTTTGGCGCCTGAAATTCAGTGTTCTACTCTTGTACGGCCGACTATGATATCATGGCAGAGAATTTATTTGTTTTGCATGCAAAAAAGGTGCAAGTTTTGAAAATCAATGTCTCCAACGCGAAACTTAGATTGTCCATTCAATTCAAATATGGATCATTGAGCTAGTACAAGAAAATGCCATCATACAGTCCAATTCAAATGAAATTTCAAATGTGTTTATCCTAAATAAGATGACAAAAGCAAAAATGTGTATGTGTATGAATAAAGTGGATGATTATAAAGTTTGAACAAGCTCGTATGTGTATATCTCTAGGTTTGATATATGAATTTGAGATCACGGAATCCCGGCTTAAAAATGTACCTTCGTTTAAATGAATTACAAAAGCTAATGATGGAGTCGAATTGCAAAATTCCAATCTTAGGTTTGTAATTCTGGTACTTCAAGGTATATCACGCATGTTCAAAATTATCGTTATCTCATAGTCCAAACTGTGAAACAAATTGATCAACCATGAGTGCA